>NC_041391.1:20024505-20068972 GCF_002162155.2 Triticum dicoccoides
TCTCCCCCGACCCCATCTCTCTCCCCGCCCTCTGTAAGCACTCTCCCCTTCCGATCCCTCTTGTTTGCTTAGTATGAACCCTAGCTATTTAGTGCTAGTTAGTATGAACCCTAGGCTATTTTTAGTGCTAGTTAGTTAATTACAATTAGTATTAACCCTATTTAATTAGGGCAGTAGTTCCTAGGTACTAATTAGTTAGTAAGAACTAGGTACTAATTAGCTAGGTACTAGTTTATTTATTTATAGTAAGTTTATTTTCAGTAAGAACTAATTGAATTAATATAACTAGTTAGTAAGAACTTGTTGCTATTTTTTAGCTAAAGCAATTTTCCCGCATCGGCGTGGATGATGCCTATCCCGCATCCTCATCGTCGAGTCAGTGGAGGACGACACCTGCTTGACCAGATGGGCCATGTCCGGGACTGGGCTCCGCCGAGGTGGTACTGGGAGGCGCTACCTACCGGGGGCCGCAGGTTGGTGAGGAGCCAGCCTGTCGTTGACCCGAACCTTCTTTGATGGCGGTCGCGTGGGCCAGTGACGGTCCAGAGGCTCGAGGACCCCGCGGAGGTGGTGCGTCACTGTGTCAGTGAGGAAGACGCGCATGTCCGTCGCTACTTGTTTGCGTTGGAGCATAGGTTCTCAAATACCTGGCAGGTTCTCCAGGGATCTCACTGGAGCTATGATCCCGTGATGGTTCCTTCTCTGTGGGTGTCCACCGCCCACACCGATACCCGTCGTGTGCTAGGGTTTTAGTTGTATTAGTGATGTTATATGTATGACACTATTCAGGATGTATTAGTGATAATATTCGATGATGTACGAACACGCATGAGATGATTTACTTTTGCTTATTCAATGCATGCTAATTTGAGTCCTATAAGATATTTTGAAATGTATATCTTGTGTTGCTCAAATAGGATATGTGCTTACACAAGTGGCCGGTCATGTTTGCAGGTTACACCTCCAAGTGGCCTATGTTTTGCCAGAGTGTTAATTCATTTCCGTTCCGGCAAATTTCAGGCGCTCGATATGTCCTATTTTAGCAAAGATCATGCCGGATTTTTCCGTGAATTTTGACATGACTTGTGCCAGAATATGTAGGAAATATCGAGTGCCCCGAATTAATGTTTTAACTATGAACATAGGAAATGTCTGACGACGAAAAGGATTTCGGTATTTGCAAATACTACGAAGACAAGCGCGCCCTGTGCGACGGAATCTTCGTAGATGATGATAGGCGCTTCAGCATCAAGCTGGACGAGAACTTCGAAGTGGATACAGTAAGTCACAACGACAAGTCTTTTTTCGTAATTAAGCATGACATATGCTTCATTTGCTTCAACTTATAATTTGTTTTTACTATTCTACTAGTGTATCCCCTGCCATGCAAGAGTTTTTGTATTGGATAAGATAGGTTGCAGTCGTACTATGGAGGTAAAGAAATTTGACTTGAAGACCGAGCATGGTTATATTTTCCACACAAAATTATACAATTTAGACGACTACACCTATTTTGGATGCAAAACATGGCGAGCACTATGCAAGACTTATGCATTTGAGCCTGATATGGTTATCACCTTTGATATTCATCTGGAAGATGATATTGAAGGCAATACCGACATCTGGGTTGATGTGCAGACGCCTCCAGTTATACCAAAATGTGAGTTTCTCAACCATATTTATGTCTTTGATATTGTTTATTCAAAAATAGTTGACAATTAATTTCTATTGATAGCTTATTTCGGTGCAAGCAAACATGTCCAGCGCTTGGTAGACAGGACCGTATACTGTGTCGGGGATGAACTCAACTGCGAGGAGCTCAGTCATTATGTTTCATGGCTTGCGGATCTTGGTACTGTCAATACAAATTTTCTTCCTGCATTTAGAAATTTTAGTACTGAAAACATGCGACCAACAGTGTTTGTACTGAACTACGGTCACATCTATTTAGGAAGGATGGTAAGATTTTTAATATTTGTCCTCAGTGCATCTTTTCCATACATTATTTTTGAAGCTAAACTTCATTGCTAAGTATGTTACCATACGATGTTCTTCAACAAGGAGTCCCGATGAATGTTGTGCCTTATGGGATCGAGAGTAAAGGTACCATGAGTATTATTAGCTTATGGCCAAGATATCCTACAAATTACTTTAGTGCATTCAAGATTAGCGACGGATGCTTAATAGTGCAAGATTGGACCAAATATGTGATGGGGGAGCGCAGAGAAGTACTAGGGGGCAGCAAACAGATGCACTACTCACGATTAGGAGACAGGTTCATCTTCATGCTCCAACTTGATCAAGGAGGAGAGCTATACATGTTTTGTGTTATTTTACCTGCGAGAGAACATCAGGAGTGATTAGCTAGCTAGAAATGAGTTTGAAGATGACGATGTGCTACACTATTACTATGATGATAAAATAGCTAGTGTTGGTGGGAATGACTATGATGATTATTATTAGCTAGTGTTAGTGGTGATTAAATAAATATTGTTGGTGATAATGACTATGATGATGATTAAATAGCTTGTGCTGGCGAATTAGATTCAAGTGGAGGCAACATGTGGTGCACATCGAAGGTACTACTAGTCCAAACTAGATTAAGTTTAGATTAGTAGTATACATTTGACATGCACCACATATTGCCTCCACTTGAACCTAATCCACCTTCATTTGACACACTATTATGGACATAATGATGTAAACCTCATAACTGGTATTGTACCAATATTTGTACGATGGAGAGAATCCCGCATAAATACACTAAAAATATAAAAATAAAAAATGAATACTAGTAGCGATGGAGAGAAAACGCGCTGCCACTAGTTTCATTAGCAGTAGCGTGGGGGTGAATAAACGCTGCAGCTACTTGTCCTAGCAGTAGTGCGCGCCGGCACGCGTTACTGCTAAGCAATAGCTGTAGCGCCTTATTAGTAGCGCGCCTACCCGCGCTACTAGTGAGCACAAAACCAGCGCTACTGCTAGGGTTTTCCCTAGTAGTGGCAGGTGAGTTCACAAGCACGTCTGTTAGCACGGGCACCGGACCTGGAGTGGTTGACGAAGATCGGCCCGGCGTGGTTGGGGACGACGGATCAGGTGACACAGGGGCACCGGGCGACATGGGGGCTCCAGCGAACCCACGTGCATGGGACATGCACACGTCGTCGCTCGGTGAGGCCGCCGGCCCAGGCGACCGAGCCGCAGGTTCAGCCGACCCAGGCGACTACGAGGCCGTAGGACCAGGTGACGAGGCCACGACAGGCCCAGGTGACGAGGCCACGGGGGTGGCCACCCCAGGCGAGCGGGTACGCCAGCGGATCCGCGTGCATGGGGCATGCACACGGGATTGACGTTGGTGGCCGCCGTCGTGGCAGAAGGGACAGCCGGCGTAGCAGCAGCTGGCATAGGTGGCGCATCGTCATCATCAAGAAGCTCCAGTCGAGCACCTCGTCCAGTCCCTGCACCATGGTTAGGCAACAATAAAGGAGAATATGCAGCATCCACAAATTGATCAGGCAAAACTGGAAACAAGTGCAACTAAGCGACAGGAGTGTCAGTGGGCGATGTGAGCGTGGAAAAAGGGAAGACAGTCTCATCAAACCCAACATCACGGGAAATGTAAACACGGTTTGATGGAATGTGGAGACACTTGTAACATTTGTGGAGAGGACTGTACCCAAGGAACACACATTTTTTCGACAGATACTCAAGTTTATGCTTATTGTATGGGCGAAGATGTGGCCAACACGCACAACCGAACACTTTGAGGAAGGAGTAATCTGGAGTTTCATGAAGCAATACTTATAGAGGGGACTTCATACGAAGAAGTCATGTGGGAATCATGTTTATCAAAAAACAAGCAGTAACAAAGGCATCGCTCCAGAACTGGAACGGAACAGAGGCATGTGCAAGAAGTGTTAGACCAGTTTCAACTATATGACGGTTGAAAGGATCGATATGGTTGATTAGAGGGGGTGTGAATAGGCAACTAACAATTTTTAAGCTTTTCTTTAACAATTTAAACCTTGCAACAAAATAGGTTATCTAGAAATGCAACTATGTGGACAACCTATATGATGCAATGACAACTACCACACAAGCAAGCAATAGATACAACACAAGTAAGCTTGCAAAAGTAAAGGCACGAAATAACCAAGAGTGGAGCCGGTGGAGACGAGGATGTGTTACTGGAGTTCCTTCCTTTTAAGAGGAAGTACGTCTCCGTTAGAGCGGTGTGGAGGCACAATGCTCCCCAAGAAGCCACTAGGGCCACCGTAATCTCCTCACGCCCTCACACAATGCGAGATGCCGTGATTCCACTATTGGTGCCCTTGAAGGCGGCGACCGAACCTTTACAAACAAGGTTGGGGCAATCTCCACAACAATTGGAGGCTCCCAACAACACCACGAAGCTTCACCACAATGGAGTATGGCTTCGAGGTGACCTCAACCGTCTAGGGTGCTCAAACACCCAAGAGTAACAAGATCCGCTAGGGATAAGTGGGGGGAATCAAATCTCTCTTGGTGGAAGTGTAGATCGAGGCCTTCTCAACTAATCCCGAGCAAATCAACAAGTTTGATTGGCTAGGGAGAGAGATCGGGCGAAAATGGAGATTGGAGCAACAATGGAGCTTGGAGGTAGAAGAGGTAGTCAACTAGAGGTAGGAGATGCCCCTTTTATAGTCATGGAAGAGATCCAACCGTTATCCACATGTTCAGCCTGCGACATGCGGTACTACTGCTCCAGGAGCGCGGTACTACCGCAAGGCCACGCGGTACTACCATGGAGGACCACGGTACTTCCGCGGCAGCAGCAGAGGCCGGGACTTGCCTGACTGAGTGTAGTACTACCACTTGCGCGGTACTACCGCTCCCCCTTGCGGTACTACCGCAAGGCAGGAAAGTCCAAGCCTACGAAGAGCGCGGATGAAATAAAATACATCCGTGCCTACTTCTGCTGAAAATGAAACAGTGCAAAAACTCCGACGCGGTACTACCGCGCGTGAGGCGCGGTACTACCGTTGAGGCGCGGATGTAAAAAATTACATCCGCTCCTACTACCGTGACGCAGCGGTACTAGGTAAGAGGGCCACGATAATACGACTCCAGGGGAGCGGTACTACCATGGCCTCCCGCGGTACTACCGCGCTGGACGTGCGGTACTACCATGTGGGTGCGGATGTAAAAAAATACATCCGCGCCAACTACCGTACCGGAGCAGCACTAGGCCTGGGAGCCATAGTACTAAGGCTCCAGAGGAGCGGTACTACCGTGAACCCCAGCGGTGCTACCGCAAGAACAGCAGTAGCCGTCAGAGCAAGCACAACGAGGATAATGGACAAACGCTCCAAAGTGCAAGGGAAAGGTGGAGGCAAGGAAGGGAACGTGTACGTGTTGATTCCACCCGAACCTTTCCGACACGGACCCCCTCTTAATAGTACGGCTCTCCTACGACTCAAATCCACCAAAAAGAAACGTAGAACAACACCGTCTTCAATAGTCTTCAAGGGGCACCGAATCGTCTCGTGCCTAGCGATGAAGCGTCTGAGAAACTCAAGGCACGTGATTAGTCCGCAAAAGCATTGTCATCAATCACCAAAACACCTAAGGGATAAATATGCTCTTACAATCTCCCCCTTTTTGGTGGACTAATGACAATACGGGATTTGCACATAGATGAGATAATATAGGGCACAGGAAAACCCCTCCTCTCTAGAATATAGACGGGCTCCCCCTAGATGTGTGCAATCTAGATAGATGCTTTGGACTGCATAGCACACAACCTAGGATCAACACTCCCCCTATATTTTAGAGACAAAGGCATGATAACTAACATCTAAGCAGAGCATAGCACAAAGGTAGCACAATATATCACAAGCTTGCTAAGATAGATAGAGTGCATATGTCTTACACCATATGAAGTAAAGCAACCCAAAGCAACTGAAACGAGGTTCAAACGAGAAAGCAGCAAACACATCGAACACGAAAGGCGACACACGACTCGCAAATCCCTACACTCTCTCCCCCTTTGGCATCGAGACGCCAAAAAGGCAGAGAGGACACCTACACACAAGGGGTGGCTCAAGCAGGGAACTCATCCCAACCCTCTCCGTCGGACTCCTCGGCAGCAGGGATGGTCTCCTCAACGTCCTCCTCAGAATCAGTCCACATGTAGCCTTGCTTCTCCATCCACTCGGCCTCTGGAGTGATGCGATCCTCAGAACCGCCAGACACATCCTCGCCATATAGCTGTAAGATCTTCTTGTCCCGGCATCGACTCTCCTTGGATGCCACGTGAGTCCTGTACTGGCCCTTAGCTTGCATGCAGAAAAGAGTCTTCATCTTGTCCTTCAGCTTCCTGGCCCACGAGGGCATAGAGGAACTATGGGAAGACCTGGCAGCACGGTCCTCAGCAACATCCTCTGCGCCAGCATCCTCCTCATCAATAGCAGCCCTAGCAGTAGACGCCTCAGCACGAGTAGTAGTGTTGGCCCAGTTGGACTTGACACGGAGACAGATGGGATCATGTCGAATCCAGTCTGAAGCAAGGAACGCCTCACGAGGGAACATCTTCTCCCAAGTCTTCGAGATCAGCAGAAACAGATAGGGCCCATAGATAGGCACCTTGCGGTTGAACACTGCAAACCGAAGCTCACACCACATGATGTGTGAGACATCAAGTGGCTGAGTCTGAGACAAACGAGCCTCCTCGCATAAGAGCATCATACCCACCATATAGGCATGAACCTTGTCCTTGTCACCAATGCGAGGGAACAAAGAGTTGCGGAAGATGCGATACATGATATCCAGGAAGGAGTTGAGCACCCACCCTGTCTTGCCATTGGGAAGCGCCTTCTCAACATAGTAGGGCTGAAGCTTGTCCTTGTTAGCAGACTCGGGATTACCATGGGGGCGAACACCCATGGGAGTGTCGAGCCCGTCATCAGGAACGTGGAGCAAATCCATGAACTCCTTCCAGGTAGCAGTCAACTTACGTCCATTGGACATCCAGGTCATCCTCCTCTCCTCACCGGGGTGAAAGTAAACTGAGGCAAAGAACTGACAAACAAGCTCAGGATCATAGTCAAGGTTAAAAGAGATCACATGTTCAATACCAAACTGCTCCACCAAATCCAGAGCTTCTCCAAAGTACTGACGGAACTTGTCCTTCCTCAGGTGATGCATTTCTATCCATTTGACATCCACGTAGGTATTCTGCTTGTTCTTGATGATATCCAGATAAGTGAGAGTCAGTTGCTTGTTCCAAAACAGTTCACAACCTCTGACAGTAGCACGGGGATGCACATACGGGTTGAGTTTCCTGAGACGGACGAACTCAGATTGGGGTATCTCGTCCATGCCCTTGTTGGGTTCCTTGTGCTTACTAGCGGATGTCTTGACATGGCGCTTGGGGGCAGAGGAGCCCTCCGGTGCTTCACCTGGATTGCGCAGACGCTTGGAACCAGTGTCACGACTGGGATTGGAACGGCGAGAGCCACCACCTGAGACAAAAATGCAAAAACACCCACGACAAGCGAAAAGGATCAATGCAAATACCACGGCAAAGCACAAGAAACAAATAGAAAGAATACTTGAAAGTTTCCATGAGATAGATGTGAGCCACGGTAGTACTGCCAGAGCCTGCGGCACTAAAGTTCTACTACCTCTCCCACCACAGTACTACCGTGACCCCGCACGGTACTACCGCGACATGGAGCGGTACTAAAATTTTAGTGCCGCAACGAGTGCGGTAGTACCGCGCCAGACGGGCGGTAGTACCGGACTAGCGGTAGTACCGCGCCTGACGGGCGGTAGTACCGCACCGCGTCAGATCCAAATGACGGTTTGAATCTGAAAAGAACCGCGAAACCATGGCGATGCTACTGTGATCAAATCTAGCACAGGGCAAAAAGACAAGTATAATTCCTACGCAATACTACACTCCTTCATCCTGCTCTTGCAAAGATTTAGCCTAAGAATCTCTAGAACACACAAGTCTCCCCCAAACACCTAGAGGCAAAGAACACAACAAAAACGAGAGGGGAAAGGGGAAAGACCTTGGCCCATGGCAAGAGCACGTGGTGGGGAACGATCCCATCGGTCGGAATCACGGGAGGGCAGCCGGGGGCGGAGATCCGGCGACGGACGCCGGCCCCGCTCTTGAGCGTGGGAGAGAGGGAGAGACGAAGTGGGGGATCAGACGAATGGGTATGGGGGAGTTAGAACTCCCCCTGCCCGTCCTTATCCCCACGCGTCTATGCGACAGTAAAAAATTACTGCCGCATGGGGGCAGTAGTACCATGCTCTCCCCAATGGTAGTACCGTAGAGGTCTGCGGTAGTACCGTGAGCTCAAGAAAAAGCTAGTTTCGACACACGTAAAGAGGTCTTTGCAAAGAAACTTTTAGCACAAAAGACACCACAAAAACACGAACAACCCAAGGCAAAAGACAACAGGGAGCAACCACGCGACACAACCTCTCAAGGAGAGGGCGGTGGCCGGAGCCACCTCTGTTTGAGTTCGTTGGTATGGCACCGCGAAGAATTATCCTTGGGCCCATGACCAAAACTCGTCTTTGAAGCACAAGTACCATCAAAAATGGCTAATGTGAAAGAGTTGATCTATTTATGCATAATGGGGGAGGGAGAGTTCATTGAGAGAACAACACTCCCCCTATGTCCATGCCTACATCTAAACTAGACAACAAGTTGAGTGTGGTGGGGGTGCAAGGGTTCAAGTCACATTGCTCGAATCAATGATATTTAGCTCATGCCTTAACTCGTGAAATCTTGCTTCATCCAAGGGCTTCGTGAAAATATATGCAAGGTTATCATCAGTGTTGACATACTTGAGCTTGATCTCCCCTCGCCTAATGTGATCCCAGATGAAGTGATACCGAATCTCAATATGCTTCGTCTTGAAGTGTTGCACCAGGTTGAGAGAAATCTTGATGGCACTTTCATTGTAACACCAAAGGGGCACTTTGTCACAAATGACACCGTATTCCTTTAAAGTTTGCCTCATCCATAAGAGTTGTGCACAACAACTACCGGCCGCCACATATGCCGCTTCGGTGGACGAGAGACACACACAACTTTGCTTCTTGGAAGACCAACTCACCGAAGAGCAACCAAGAAATTGGCACCCTCAAGAAGTGGATTTCCTATCCACCTTGTCTCCCGCCCAATCAGAATCCATAAATCCTTCAAGCTTGAAGTTAGCTCCTCTTGGGTACCATAGGCCAAAGTTTGGGGTATGAGCAAAATATCGAAAGATTCGCTTGACCGCCACAAAGTGGCTTTCCTTTGGTGCGGCTTGGAACCGTGCACACATTCCCACACTCAACATGATATCCGGTCTAGATGCACAAAGGTAAAGCAAGGAACCAATCATAGAGCGATATACCTTTTGATCCACCGTTTTACCATTGGGACCAATGTCAAGTTGGCACTTGGTGGGCATTGGAGTAGAGGCCGGCTTGACAACACTTAGCTTGAATCTCTTAAGCATGTATTGAGTGTATTTGGCTTGGTTGATGAAGGTACCTTCTCTTCTTTGTTTAATATCAAAACCAAGGAAGAACTTCAACTCTCCCATCGAAGACTTCTTGAACTTAGAGGTCATGAGAGAGGCAAATTCTTCATTGAAAGCATTGTTAGGGGAACCAAAGATAATGTCATCAACATATAGTTGGCACACAAACAACTCCCCTTTGACCTTCTTAGTAAAAAGAGTGGGATCGATTTGCCCAACTTCAAATCCACAATCTTGTAACAACTCGGTAAGGTGGTCATACCACGCACGTGGGGCTTGTTCAAGGCCATAGAGTGCCTTATCGAGTTGACACATGATCCGGGAAGTAAGGATCCTCGAACCCGGGGGGTTGCTTGACATAAACCAACTCATTAATAGGACCATTAAGAAAAGCACTTTTCACATCCATTTGTTGTAACTTAAAGTTGTGATGGGAAGCATAAGCAATCAACAAACGAATGGATTCAAGGCGAGCAACGGGAGCAAAGGTTTCACCGTAGTCGATACCCTAGACTTGGGAGTAGCCTTGTGCTACCAATCTTGCCTTGTTGCGAATGATGTTCCCATGAGCATCTTGCTTGTTCTTGAAAATCCACTTGGTTCCAATGACGTTATGGTTCCCCGATGGCCTTGGCACCAATCTCCACACCTTGTTGTAATCGAAGTTGTTGAGTTCTTCATGCATGGCATTGAGCCAATCCGACTCTTCGAGCGCCTCATAGACGTTTTGGGGTACAACACAAGAGACAAACGCGTGATGTTCACAATAGTTTGCTAATTGTCTACGAGTGATTACCCCCTTTCTTAGGCTTCCAACCACATTCTCCATGAGATGGCCTTTGGTGGTGAGTTCGGAAGCAATCTTCGCGGCACGATGCTCTAATTCCTCCTCAGATGTGGAAGGAGGAGGGTTAACTTGATCATCTTGAGCGTCGTCTTGAGCTTGTTCTTGATCTTGAGCTTGCTCATGATCTTGAACTTGCTCGAGGGGGAGAACTTGACCTTGGGCATCTTTTGGAGGTTCACCACGATCTTGAGATTGATCTTGCCCTTGGTCTTGTTCACGAGGTTGAGGGCCTACACTTTGTTCTTCAGAAGCGTATGGGTCTTGAGTAGGTGAAGGCTCCACTTGAGTGGAGCATTGTCCTTCTCCTTCGGCCACAAGGGGTTCCTCAATGGGTAGAATATGACCAATACCCATTCTTCTTATGGCTTGGGGGGGAATTTCATCACCTAAATCACAAGTACCACTTTGCTCCACTTGGGAGCCGTTATTTTCATCAAACTCCACGTTACACGTCTCCTCAATGAGTCCCGTGGACTTGTTGAGAACACGGTAAGCATGAGATTTTGTAGCATAACCAACAAATATGCCCTCATAAGCTCTAGCCTCAAATTTAGACAAATGAATACCTTTCTTGAGAATGAAACACTTACACCCGAACACCCAGAAGTACTTGATATTGGGCTTGTTTCCGGTGAGTATCTCATAAGGAGTCTTGTTCAAGCCTTTGTGGAGATAGAGCCGATTGGAAGCATGACATGCGGTGTTGATGGCTTCGGCCCAAAAGTTGTATGGAGACTTGAACTCCGCCATCATGGTCCTTGCTGCATCCATCAACGTCCGGTTCTTCCTCTCCGCAACACCATTTTGTTAAGGGGTATAGGGAGCAGAGTATTGATGCTTGATCCCCTCATCACTAAGAAACTCATCTAAGGTGTAGTTCTTGAACTCGGTGCCGTTGTCACTTCTTATTGTCAAGATCTTTGCATTATGTTGACGTTGAGCTTCATTTGCAAAGTCGATGACGGTTTGTTGAGTCTCACTCTTCCTCTTGAAGAAGTATACCCAAGTGTATCTTGAATAATCATCCACAATCACCAAGCAATACTTTCTACCCCCAAGACTATCAAAGGATGGAGGCCCAAAGAGGTCCATGTGAAGGAGCTCCAAGGGTCTCTTCGAGTAGATGACAGTCGTGGGAGGGTGAGCCGTCTCATGAAGCTTTCCTTCGATACAAGCACTGCAAGCACGATCTTTGACAAAACTAACATTTGTTAGTCCACGGACATGGTCCCCCTTGAGAAGACTTTGCAAAGATCTCATATTGACGTGGGCTAAACGGCAATGCCAAAGCCATCCCACATCATCTTTAGCCATCAGGCATGTCGCGGTCTTAGTGGGTTGCTCTGAAAAGTTAATCACATAGAGACCGTTCTCGACATGCCCAACAAAGGCTACTTTAAGAGTCTTGCTCCACAAGAGGGCCACGATATCAATATCAAAGAAGGTGGCAAAGCCCATGAGTGCAAGTTGACGAACGGAAAGTAGATTGAACGCAAGGGACTCAACAAGCATGACTTTCTCGATCGTTCGATCAGGAGAAATGACAACCTTGCCAAGACCCAATACCTTAGAATGTGAGGCATCACCCCAATCGACATTGGTGGGCATAGATGGGATCTTTTGCACGTCCACCACCAAGTCCTTGCTCCCGGTCATATGATTTGTTGCTCCACTATCGAGCAACCATGATCCCCCACCGGAAGCAAACATCTACAAGAGATCAATGCTTGGTTTTATGTACCCATTTAGTAATGGGTCCTTTGATGTTAGTAACAAGGGTCTTAGGAACCCAAATAGACCATTCAATGTACTCATAAGAAGAACCAACAAATTTAGCATAAACATGCCCATCACTAGCACGGCACAACACATAAGAGGGGTTAAAGTCGTCGACTTTGTCGGGAGAGATGGCTTTGCCATTTTTGACATCACCACTCTTCGCATTGTTCTTCTTCTCCTTAGGAGCACCCTCTCCCTCCTTTCCCAAAAGTTTGCTTAAGCGGGGGAGGTAGTTTGGTCTTGTTATTCTTCTTCTCGTTCTTCTTCTTGTTCTTGGACTTGGGTGAGAACCCAACTCCCTCCTTGCCCACAACTTCCTTTTGATTTCTCAAAAGTTCATTTAGGTTCTTCTCACCTTGTATGCATGACACAAGACCTTTCTCGAGTTGTTCCTTCAACTTGGCATTCTCCTCCACAAGATGCACATGCTCTCAACACAGGTTAGTAGCATTTGCATTATCAATTAAGACCATGTGAGGAAATGTGGCATTTTCCTTGGTTAGCTTAACTTGGAGTTGAGCATGAGACTCCTTGAGGCTTGCATGAGCACCTTTCAAGACCTTATGGGCCTTGTCAAGTACATCAAACTCCTCCTTGAGTCTAGCATGATCAACCCCAAGTTTAGCCTTCTCGGAAGTTAGTACATGAGACACAACAAGAGCATGATCAAGATCTTTCTTTAATTTGGCATGGTCATCCTTGTGTGACTCCTCAAGAGCGAAACGATGCACACGCTCTTCCTCAAGAGCATTAGAGAGATCGGATATCTCATCGGCATAGTCACGACTATGACCTTCCATCTTAGAGATGGTTTCTTCGTGAGCCTCTATCATGTCATTGGATTCACCAAGTTGTTCCAAGAGAGCAACGAAGTGCTTCTTGGATTTGTCCTTGAGCTTACTCATGAAGGACTCAAATTCATTTACCTCCTCATTAGACCCCTTACCATCATCAAAGTCAACCGTCAAAGAAGGATTAGGAATAATGGTGGTTTTGATGTTGGAGGTTACCTTGTTGGTGGCTTTAGCCATGAGGCACTTGGCGGTGATGTCCTCATTGGGTGAATCGAAGAGAGACACCCGAGGAGTTGGGGAAATGGCAACGAATGCCATGGTCATTTCTTCACTATCTTCATCATCATCGTCGTCCTCACGGTATTCTTCTTGAACCACCAACCCGCGAGTAGGAGTCTTCTTAGTGAACTTGTTCTTGTTGGGGAAGGACTTGGCTTTGTCTTTTCGGATGAACTTGCCACCATTGTCTTCCCGCTTCTCGTAAGGACAATCCGCAACGAAGTGACTCACGTTGCCACAGTTAAAACAAGTTCTAACTCGTTGCTTGCCCTTGAGGCCACTTGAGTTGTTCTTGTTGAAGTTGGGTCTTGTATTCTTATTCCTCCAAAATTGTCTTGAGGCAAGAGCCATGTGATAATGATAATCATATTTCGTGTCTTCGGGGTTGCTCTCCTCATCTTCCTCTTCTTCCTCTTCTTCCACACTAACCTTGGCCTTCAAGGAAAGGTTGGGATTCTTTGCCCTTTGAGAACGGAGCACCGCATTGTCGGCGGTCTTGTCCAAGATGCTCATTGCTACGAACTCATCCAACACTTCGCTTGAGGTCATGGAGTGGAAGTTTGGTCTTTGACGAATGACGGAGGACATGGCCTTGTTGTAGGGCATCATGGCCTTGAGGAACTTGCGCTTGATCCAATTGTCATCCGTGTCCTTGCTCCCATGATCTCGGAGTGAGACCGCGAGTTTTGTCACTCTTCGAAAGAGCTCACGAGGTTCTTCATCTTCTTTCATTGCAAACTCATCGGCTTCATCTTGCACCACTTCATAGTTGGAGCGTTGAATGCTAGCACTTCCTCGATAGAGAGACACAACACATTGCCATGCGTCTTTAGCCACGACATGAGGTCGAAGATGAGGGAGATCTTCGGGAAGGATTGCATCTTGGATGATGAAGAGAGCACTCTCATTGAATTGATTATCCACGGCTTCTCGAGGGGTGAAGTTGCTTGGGTCATGTGGATAGAAACCTTCTTCTATGATTCTCCAAAGATTAGTATTCACATGTTTTAAATGATGCTTGAAACGATAAACCCAAGAATCAAAATCCTCATTTTTCACAATCTTAGGAGGAGGACCGGCCTGATTTAAATGAGTAGAGGGAATCGGTCCACCATAAGTAGGAGGTTCCACATGGGCATAGATGCCGGTGCCAATTCTACCACTAGTAGAAGGACCCTTTTCACTATTAGCTTTCCCCTTGTCGGAGTTAGCAACCATCACCTTGTTAGTGGGATCACCCACTTTCATCGGCGAGGTGGATAGTTTAAGTCCTTCTAAGAATTTTGTAAACATGCTTTCAACCTCGGTCGTCATGGAGGTTTTCAATGTGCCTAAAGCCACATTGAATTCCTCACGGGAGACCGAGGTTCCCCCATCGGCCGTAGACGAGATAGGATTCACACCGGAGTGCTCTTCCGCACCGTCGTTGGTGTCAACCATACTCTTTGGACAGCAAAGTCCTTGAAAAGAGAAGAGGCTCTGATACCAATTGAAAGGATCGATATGGTTGACTAGAGGGGGGGGGGGCTGAATAGGTAACTAACATTTTTTAAGCTTTTCTTTAACAATTTAAACCTTGCAACAAAATAGGTTATCTAGAAATGCAATTATGTGGACAACCTATATGATGCAATGACAACTACCACATAAGCAAGCAATAGATACAACACAAGTAAGCTTGCAAAAGTAAAGGCACGAAATAACCAAGAGTGGAGCCGGTGCAGACGACGATGTGTTACCGGAGTTCCTTCCTTTTAAGGGGAAGTACGTCTCCGTTAGAGCGGTGTGGAGGCACAATGCTCCCCAAGAAGCCACTAGGGCCACCATAATCTCCTCACGCCCTCACACAATGCGAGATAGCGTGATTCCACTATTGGTGCCCTTGAAGGCGGCGACCGAACCTTTACAAACAAGGTTGGGGCAATCTCCACAACAATTGGAGGCTCCCAACAACACCATGAAGCTTCACCACAATGGAGTATGGCTTCGAGGTGACCTCAACCGTCTAGGGTGATCAAACACCCAAGAGTAACAAGATCCGCTAGGGATAAGTGGGGGGAATCAAATCTCTCTTGGTGGAAGTGTAGATCGAGGCCTTCTCAACTAATCCCAAGCAAATCAACAAGTTTGATTGGCTAGGGAGAGAGATCGGGCGAAAATGGAGCTTGGAGCAACAATGGAGCTTGGAGGTAGAAGAGGTAGTCAACTAGAGGTAGGAGACGCCCCGTTTATAGTGATGGAAGAGATCCAACCGTTATCCACATGTTCAGCCTGTGACATGCGGTACTACCGCTCCAGGAGCGCGGTACTACCGCAAGGCCAGGCGGTACTACCGTGGAGGACCACGGTACTTCCGCGACAGCAGCAGAGGCCGGGACTTTCCTGACTGAGTGCAGTACTACCGCTTGCGCGGTAGTACCGCTTCCCCTTATAGTACTACCGCAAGGCAGGAAAGTCCAAGCCTACGAAGAGCGCGGATGAAATAAAATACATCCGTGCCTACTTCCGCTGAAAATGAAACAGTGCAAAAACTCCGACACGGTACTACTGCACGTGAGGCGCGGTACTACCGTTGAGGCGCGGATGTAAAAAATTACATCCGCTCCTACTACCGCGACGCAGCGGTACTAGGTATGAGGGCCACGGTACTACGACTCCAGGGGAGCGGTACTACCGTGGCCTCCCGCGGTACTACCGCGCTGGACGTGCGGTACTACCGTGTGGGCGCGGATGTAAAAAATTACATCCGCCCCAACTACCGTACCGGAGCAACACTAGGCCTGGGAGCCATGGTACTAATGCTCCAGAGGAGCGGTACTACCGTGAACCCCAGCGGTACTACTGCAGGTGCTTGCGGTACTACCGCTCCACAGAGCAGTACTACCGCAAGTACAACAATAGCCATCAGAGCAAGCACAACGATGATAATGGAGAAACGCTCCAAAGTGCAAGGGAAAGGTGGAGGCAAGGAAGGGAACGTGTACGTGTTGATTCCACCCAAACCTTTCCGATTCCACCCGAACCTTTCCGACGCGGACCCCCTCTTAATAGTAGGGCTCTCGTACGACTCAAATCCACCAAAGAGAAACGTAGAACAACGCCGTCTTCAATAGTCTTCGAGGGGCACCGAATCGTCTCGTGCCTAGCGATGAAGCGCCTGGGAAACTCAAGGCACACGATTAGTCCGCAAAAGCATTGTCATCAATCACCAAAACACCTAAGGGATAAATATGCTCTTACAACGGTGCTTACGCTCAGCTGCACCGTTCTGCTGATGTGTATGAGGACAAGACACATGATGCGAAATACCAAGCTTCTGAAAGAAGGTGTTAAGATTACGGTATTCGCCCCCCCCCCCCCAATCAAATTGAACATGGATAATTTTGTGCTTAAGCAATCGTTCAACATGTGCTTGAAATTGCATGAAAATATGAAACACATCAGATTTGCGCTTAATAAGATAAATCCAAGTAAAGCGACTGAAAGCATCTATGAAATTGTCATAATAGTTGTGCCCACTAACAGAAGTTTGGGCATAGCCTCACACATCGGAAAACACAAGTTCAAGAGGAGCTTTGACAACACGACTTGATACAGAAAAGGGCAACTGATGACTCTTGCCTTGTTGACAGGCATCACACACTAGAAACTCCTTATTACTGGACTCAACGGGAAGATGATCACGATGAAGCACATGGCGCACAATGGGAGTGGCAGGGTGGTCAAGGCGAGAATGCCACTGCGACGATGACACCTGCATGCCACTGAAAACTTGAGACACTCGTGGCACATCAAGCACTCGTGGCACGTCAAATGCATATAAGCCGCCGCGAGGTCGACCACTACGAAGAACGTCCCTCGTGTCCCGGTCCTTAACAAAAAAATGAAAAGGGTGAAACTCAACAAACACATTGTTGTCACGAGTTAATTTAGGAACTGAGAGTAAACTATGTGTGACTAAAGGAACACGAAGGACATCAAGGAGACGCAAGGTTTTAGTGGTACGGGAAAGAAGAGATGCCTGACCAACATGTGAGATGGGCATACCTGATCCATTTGCAGTGCGGACCTGATCATGACCGGTGTAGGGCTGGCGAGTGGACAACTTGTCAAGCTGGCTCGTCAAATGGTCTGTGGCGCCTGTGTCCATGTACCAGGCAGGATCCACAGAATATGATGGAGTGAATCCAGGCTCCTGTGTAGCGAGAGCATCTTGCTTCTCGTTACCCTTCCCATTGTTCCCGATGCCAAGAAAACCACGTTTAAAACGATGATGAAACCGAGACGCCAAGTGCCCCTCAATGCCGCAAAGCTGACACTCGACCCCACCACCACACGCCTCGCAGTGAAGCCGCTTGCGGCCAGCCGTTGGAGGAGCTGGAGCGGGCGGACGGGGCTGGTTGCCCGTGGATGGTGGCGGCTTCTGCTTGGCACCACGGGCACCCCTGCGAAGAGCAGCTTTCGCAGAAGGGCCCTCCGTGTAGACTCTGACAGAGCGGCGAGCAGCGAGCCGCTGCTCCATGTTAAGGAGGCGGGCATAGAGATCACGAGGTGGCATCGGCGTGTCACGTCCATTGACGTTTTCCACAAGAGAGTCATAGTCCTCATCAAGTCCATTGAGAATGAATGAAGTAAACTCCTCATCACGGAGTGGCTTCTCAATTGAGGACAGTGTATCAGCCAAACTTTTAACTTTGTTGAAGAAGGCTGTGACAGAGAGATCATTCTTCTTGACCTCACCCAACTGGTTGCGAATGGCAGACGAACGTGCCAGCGACTGCGAGGAGAAGCTGGAGTCAAGCGTGGTCCATGCATCCCTCGACGTAGCGGCAAAAACCACCATGTCAGCCACAGATGGAGTGAGCGAAGACTGAATAGCATCCAGGATAGCTTGATCTTGAGCAGTACACCGACGATGAGCAGGGTTGGGGATCATGACAGAGCCACCATGGGGCGAGGATACCGGAACCATAGCCGGAGGGCACTGCAGGGAGCCATCAACATAGCCCTCGAGGTAGTGGCTACGCATCAAAGGCAGCACTTGGGCGCGCCACAGGAGGTAGTTATCAGCAGATAGCTTCACCGTCACCAGATGAGCGAAGTGAAATGGCCCTGGTTCGGCCATCGGCGCGGAGAGCGGCAGATCAGGCAGCGGGACGACACTGTACGGGACGAGTGCATCGGCCGATGGTTGTTGATGGTGAGCGTAAGTCGTCGATGGATGCACACCATACGGGAGTGCAGGAGGGGCGGCGTACGTCGGGGCGGCAGCATAGGGCGTCGGGGCGTAGGACGTCTGGGCGGCGGTAGCGTACGGCGCGTACGACGCAGTCGACGGCGTGACGTATGGCGCAGGGTACGGGCCACCGTACGGTGCCTGGACGTGAGCGCCATAGGGCCCCGAGGCCGGGGGCGCGTCACGGTAGTGGGCCGGAGCTGGAGGGCCACCGTAGGCCGCCTGCCCAGAGGCGCCGTAGGAGGCCGGCGGCGGAGGCGTGCCGCGCGACGGGATCGGGTTGCCCGTGATCGGCACGGCAGGCGACCGAGGCGGCGGCGACATGGCAGACGATAGAGGCGCAGGAGGTTGCGATCCCGCGGGAGCAGATCGGGCCCAGGCAAGCAGAGGCGACGCTAGGAACGGCGACTCCATCGCCAGGGTGGAGAGAGGCGGCGCGGCGGCGGGAGCCAGCGTGACGGCAACAGAGGCGGAAGCGTGACGCGGATCGAACGCGTCGTCTGATACCATGTTAGACGTATTAGGGTTTGGAAGAATGATCGATACCCTTGGTGGGTACAGCTGTCATATATTTATAAAAAGGAACCGTACAAATACAAGTTATATTACAACACGTATATCTAACATATACTTAGTCTAACATTAGTGAAGTCATCAATGGTAAGACGAGAGTGCGCGACGAGGAAGAGCACACCCTTGTTGCAGTTGATCTCTAGCCTGCCATCAGCGTAAGCCCTGAGGCGGCCCGCCATAGGGTAGAAGACAACGAGGGCCTTGCCCAACGCCGTCTTCAACCTGGTCACATCAAAGAAGGCGTCGTCGGTGGTACGCCGACGGTAGAAGCGGACGACTGGAGTGAGGCCTCTGTTGGCTAGCATGAGGTCGAGTGGCGAGAGCCGCAGAGCTTTCCTCGGTGTGTCGCTGGCCGGCATCACAAACTGGACTCTACCACCTGCACCTCCTCCTCACCAGCCATTTTAGCAGCAACGCTGTTCGCCTTCCTTCTTGCTCTCCTTTCCCTCCCGTTCTCTTTCTTTGGTTTCTAGTGTGGAAGCAATGGGCATGTGGCAGCAATCATATACTCTCTCCGTCCTAAAATAAGTGTCTCAATTTTATACTAATTTTAGTGCAAAATTATACTAAGGTTAAGACATTTATTTTGGGACCGAGGGAGTATAATAAAATGGCTTTGGACATGCGATCGGTCAGTGATCTCCAATCCTCAAGCTACAGTACATATATACTAGAATAGTGATCTCCTTCCATTCCCTTATACAAGGCCACTATCAAAAATACATTTTGTATCAATACAAGGCCACCAACAGTAATCGAGGCAAAAATTAATGATGATTTCTCGTACTAGCAACTTTTTAATACGTACATGCATGTAGTCATAATGACATTCCCCACTTCCTTCCCATTCATTCGTTGCATGCTTGTGGTGTATTAATGATCCCGGTTAACGAAAAGAAAAGTTGACTTGTAAAGAAGTCATTAAATTTTATCTTGGTACGTGTAATATGAGTTTGTGGCCTTGTATAAGGGAATGGAGGGATTATATAAATTGATACGGATCAGCATTTTTTTGGACGACACACCAGACAAAATCAAAGGTAGACAAAAGTAGTTGAAGGAGATATTCATGGCGATAGCAGATCTGGTTGTTTTCTTTCTTTCCCTACAGCTGTATGATACATTGATACCTCTTGATACCATCCATGCTGCTGTCTTCTATTGATGGGTCATGGTTTGGTGGCCCATCTCCATCTGATAACTCTAGTAAACCTATCCTCAAAAAAAAACTACACACATGCGTATGTGTGTGTGTTTGTGTGTGTAGTGTACTGCATTGGGAAACTGCGAATCAGGTGTCTATATACGTGTATGTTTAATAAGTCCTCTATAGCTAGATACAAATCAACATATGTTTGTTTACCTAGTTTGGTAAGGTCAAGCTTCTGGTTTCTGTAGGTAGAGTTGTATACTGTATAAAGGTGTGAGTCGTGACAGATTGAGTGCAAGGGCGTGGTGAATTGTTTAGGAGGAAAAAATAATAATTAGTCCAACTAAGACATTAAAGATTATGATAATTGATAAGTGCGACCCCGACACCCGTGCAGGTGGCGATGGATGATGCCTCTACGTAACATTACATGATGAAGCGGGAGTCTCGATAAGAAAAGAACAAAGAGTGCACTATCCCGACAGCCAAGCGTGCGGACTTCAGGGGTATGGATGCCTTTGGTGAGTTCCCAGAGGTGAACAGAGATGAGGCCGCGAAGAACAAGATGCAAGCTTACCTCGATATGTACAATAAGACACCTTCTTCTCAGCCAATCGCGGTGATGTGTGAGTTTTTTTTAGAAAAGGAGGATGCACCCCGGCCTCTGCATCTGGGTGATGCATGCGGCCATTTTATTTATTATACACAAAGATCTTACAAAGTAATACAACAGTAAGCCCGAGGCTACCATCTAGACGACACCTGTCGCTACTCCTATCCTCTTGATGAAGAGGTGCCGAATGTCCGGGCCAAATACCAAACAGACATCGCACAAAAGCCTAACATCTAAAGCCAGATGCCCCATCCAAGCCACATAGAGGGGACTGGGTAACACTCTGGTCTGGTGCACTCTCTGTGAGTACCACACGCACACGCTGCTAAGGGTCGTCACCTCCCTCTTCCATCGATCCATCCTAAAGCATACACTGACGCATCGACCTTGTCAGACCTCTCTGCCATCGACGCTAGACAACTTCATCCTCCTGCGCGTGTCCATCGCCATACATCTGACGCCGAGCCTCCACTGCTCTATGCCGCCGAGAAATGCTGCCATGAATATGTAGAAAGAAACGTCGTTCACCGAAGAAGCCATCCGCTGGTCCCTCGAGCCCGAGTGCATCTCCAAGAATGCCGCCCCCAAGGAGGTAACGACACATGATTGCCGCCGTCATCCGATTAACTAATCTAGCGTTTCCCCGAGTGGTATTGGGTGGGGTTGGGAGCTTCACCTCGATGATGCCTTCATGAAGGAAATGATGATAAGGGCATCATCATCACCGGCTTCGGCCAACGACCGAAGACCAAGTTCTCACCCGGATCCACCCCAAGAAATCCACCCGACAACCTGTGCACTGTCTCGACCGCCTTCAAAGCCCCAGATCAAGCCGCCTAGATCCGGCGACCAACCGCAACAGCAGTGCCATCGTACGAGCCCTGGCGCACCGGGAGTGTGCCACCACTAGAGCCTGGGAGGAGGGCTCCCACCCCGCCTCGCCAAACCGCGAGAGCCATCGAGATGGATCCCGCACGCTCGTCACCGTCTCTGATCTAAACCAATCCATAGAAAAAACCACTAGATCGCCAATGCAGATCCACCTTGGGTAGGGACTGCACCACGCCGCTTCACCCGCCGGCACCTTCCAGGGCCGCCGCCCCGGGACCCAACCGCCGCCGACAGGCCGAGCCGCCAGCCACCGCGACCAAGGCCGCCATGACCCTGCAAGCCCACCGAGCGGCCGGCGCCACCAGATATTCCTCGAAGCCTAGCAGCTCCGCCGCCTCCGCCCAGCACCACGCCGCCACTTTGCGTCGTCTCCCAAGACGAACAGTCACGCCGCCGCAACGCGGATCGGGGAAGAAATGCCCTAACACGATGGGTGACCCGCCTCACCCGATCCGACGCGGGTGGGAAGAAGAGAGTCTCCGCCGCTGCCGTCAGCCGCCCGGGGCTTCGCCCGGCTACCTCCTCCAGCGGCGGCGGAGGGGAGGAAGAGGATGGACGTGCCCGGTGGCGGCGATCCGTGCGTTGGTGGGCGTTAACAAAAAGTTGAAGATGTGCCTTACCAAGATAGGTGATTCCGACACCCCGGGTGCTCCCCGCAGCTAATGTTAGTCCACGATTATTGCATAGACAGGCCGGGCCATGTCTCGGGAAGGATGACACCTTTTTATAGGATGGTGGTCGTTTTGGTTGCACAACAATCGTGCCTTACGGTTTTGGATGTTGGCACTCTTGTGTCTGGCTCCAACGATGTTCCCTGATGTTTATGTGTATGCTTGTCTAAACCCTACCCCCAACATTAAATTTTGTTTCGATCTTTAGTGTTTGTATTTCGGTTTTCACCCATTTAGATTATGGTCTTGATTGGATAAAATAAAATAAAATAATCACGGAAAATTCATTAAGCTTGGCTAGCACGGTTCCATAGTAAATATCATACTTGAGTAAATGGTGACATGGTTACTAGGGTTTACATCCAAAGGCCGCTAGATCCAACCTGACACAAAGACTAGACACTACTAGGGAAAACCTTATACACAAAAACTTTAGCAGTAGCGCGTCTTAAAAACATACGCTAGTGCTAAGTAGCAGTAGCGCGTTGAAGAAAAATGCGCTACAGATAAAACTATAGCAGTAACGTGCCTGTGGATAACCGCGCTACTACAAAAATTCCCACGGCTTAGCCGATGGGCTATACATAGTAGTAGCGAGCTGTGGAGAGCCGTGCTACTGCTACATGCTTTGTAACAGCGCATTTATCCGGAAACACGCTACTGACATAGGAAATAAAATTAAATGAAAAGCAAGTAAAAAAATAAATGAAAACGAAAGAAATAGAAAAAGGTGAAAGGAAAAAAAATAAAATGTAAAGAAAAATAAATGGAAAGGGAAAAAAGAGAAAGGAATAGCAGTAGCGCGTATCGTGGAACGTGCTGTAGCTAACTTAGCAGTGGTGCACTTCCTGGAACGCGCTACTGCTACTTCTGACTTAACCGCGCGGTTTCGTTCTTCCCCACGGCCACTTCCCCTAAATTGAACTCCTCCGTTGTCATCGCCGTCGTCGCCCGTCGGCCGCCGCGCGCTCTCCCCACGCTCTCCGCCGTGCGCCCGAGCCCCGACCTTGACCTCGACGCCGCCCCCGACCCTGACCTCGACGCCGCCCTCCGCCGCACGCCCGAGCCCCGACCCCGGCCTCAACGCCGCCTGCCCCTCCCTCGCTGCAGGTACCCGAGGTGAGCATGCCTGCTCCTCCCCCTCCCCTACCTCTGCCTAGAGTTCTTCAAATTTTAGTTCCATCAAACTAGTTAGGGTTCATCTATGGAAACGAATCAGATGCGGATGTTATCGAATACGGATGCGGCTCGAATGTTTTCTTAGATGATGTTTTCTTAGATAATGAATACACACTATTGTAATGCATAATAATTTTTAAGATTAATCATAAACCGAGTAAAATTTGACCACTTATTTTACTTTTAAGTTGGATAATTGGAATATCCGCTACCACTTTCCACCCCTAGATTCATATAATTAGATGGTAATTAGGGCAGTAGTTCCTACGTACTAATTAGTTAGTAAGAACTAGGTACTAGTTTATTTTTATTTATAGCAAGTTTATTTTTAGTAAGAACTAGTCAAATTAGATGTCATATTTGTTGTTATTTTTTTAGTTAAAGCAATTTTTTCCGCATCGGCGTCCACGATGCCTATACCGCATCCTCGTCGTCAACTCGGTGGAGGACACCTGCTTGACCAGATGGGCCATGTCCGGGACTAGGCTCCGCCGGGTTGGTACTGAGAGGCACTACCTACCGGGGGCGCATCTTGGTGAGGAGTCAGCCCGTTGTTGACCTGAACCTTATTTGATGACGGTCGCGTGGGCCAGTGACGGTCGTGAGGCTTGAGGACCCCATGGAGGTAGTACGTCACCGTGTCACCGAGGAGGACGCGCACGTCTATCGCTACTTGTTTGCGCTGGAGCACAGGTTCTCCAATACCTGACAGGTTCTCCAGGGATCTCACTGGAGCTATGATCCTATGATGGTTCCCTCTCTTTGGATGTCCACCGCCCGCGCCGATCCCCGTCGTTCACTAGTGTTTTAGTTGTATTATTGATGTTATATGATACTATTTGGGATGTATTAGTTATAATATTCGATGATGTACGGACGCAAGAGATGATTTACTTTTGCTTATTGAATGCATGCTAATTTGAATACTTATTTATTTTACGATTTGGTTTGCTTATTGAATGCTCATGTCAATCTGAGTCCTATAAGATATTCTGAAATGTATATCTTGTGTTTCTCAAATAAGATATGTGCTTGCCCAAGTGGTCGGTCATGTTTGCAGGTTACACCTTCGAGTGTCCTATGTTTTGCCGGAGTGTTGATTCATTCCCATTCCGACAAATTTCAGGCGCTCGATATGTCCTATTTTAGCAAACGTCATGCCAGATTTTTCCGTGAATTTTGGCATGACTAGTGCCAGAATATGTAGGAAATATCGAGTGCCCCGGATTTGTGTGTTGAGTATCCTGGTAGTTGTGTTCGATTGATTTTCAGTTAATGTTTCAACTATGAACATAGGAAATGTCTGACGATGAAAATGATTTCGGTATTTGCAAATACTGCGAAAACGAGCGCGGCCTGTGCGACAGCATCTTCCTAGATGATGATAGGCGCTTCAGCATCAAGCTGGACAAGAACTTCAAAGTGGACACAGTAAGTCACAACGACAAGTCTTTTTTCGTAATTAAACATGACATCGGCCTCATTTGCTTTAACTTATAATTTAATTCTTTTACTATTCTACTTGCGTATCCCGTGCCATGCAAGAGTTTTTGTCTTGGATAAGAAAGGTTTCAGTCCTATGAAAACTACTATGGAGGTAAAGAGAGTTTACTTGAAGACCGAGCATGGTTGTATTTTCCATGCAAAATTTCACAACGAAGATACCTGTACCTATTTTGGGTGCAAAACTTGGCAAACACTATGCAAGACTTATGCATTTGGGCCTGATATGGTTATCACCTTTGATATTCGTCCGGAAGATGATATTGAAGGTAATATCGACATCTGGGTCGATGTGCAGACGCCTCCAGTTCTACCATTATGTGAGTTTCTCAATCATATTTATGTCTTTGATATTGTTTATTCAAAAATAGTTGACAACTAATTTATATTGACAGCTTATTTCCAATCAAGCAAACATGTCCAGCGCTTGGTAGACAAGACCTACTACTGTCCCGGGATTGAACTAAACTACGAGAAGATAAGTCATTATGTTTCATGGCTTGAGGATCTTCATACTGTCAAGACAAATTATTTTTCTGGACTTAAAAATCTTAGTACTCAAAACGTGTGACCAATAGTGTTCGGACTGAACTACGGTCACATCTATTTAGGAAAGATGATAAGATTTTTACTATTTATACTCAATGCATCTTTCTGCCGGGTTAGAAACTGTCTGCCGGCTTTCACCTGCCGGGTTAGTATCTGAGATGATTTAACAGGTTGCTTAAGTTCAGAATGACACATGAGGGCGACTTAAGCCCAAAGATGAGTTAACGTCAGGGTGACTTAGACCCATAAATGACTTCAGCCTCACGGCGGCTTATCCTTATGAGCCGGGTCTTGGTCGTGGGGAATACCCCAACAGTTGGCGCCATTGGGCTTTATTATATTTAAGTCGGGCCGAGGCCTTTTCTGGAACCCAGAACTAAGCAAGGTGCATAAAGGCTCAAATAATTGCGAAATAAAGAGATGCACACAGAAAATGAACGGATCTGAAACAAAGGGATACGCTGCAAAGTTGAGGTGAAACAAACAACGCAGCCGCGAGCTGCAACAGAAATGGATGTATTGCCGCTGTCCTATTTCTCCCTCGAAAAGAAGAGAAGCGCACATGAACATGATGCATCCCGAAAGCACGTGCATGACTTGAAACGGTATACAATACTAGCACAATGCCTGAGGAAAGACGGCCACTGGGAAATAGGAAATTTCATGGTCTTGTGCAATTTGCTATAGACAATATATGCTGCCGACATGCACAGAAAATTACTGTATAGAAGATCTTTGAATTTATGGTTCCGTCTTCTGCCACATCACATGCTATTTCACTGCTACAGAAGTCGATGCTTCAGCAGCGCAGGAAAGATTGTTTGAGCTACTGAGTAGCAACAGCGACAGAGCCTTGACCACGACGCTCATTGTTGGTCGGAAGTCCATCTCGTCCTGTATACATAGCGACGCGATTGCAGCCATCTGCTTGTCAGAGTGCATGAAACCGACCAAGAAAAAATCATGATTAAACCAACAGTTATGTTTTTTTCTGGAATAGTACGGTCAGGTTAGAAACATAACATGCTTGAGAATTGCAACAACGGAAAAAGAAAATACGACTTTCTCTTATTCCAACTGATCTAGGGCCCTCCAATTCAGCGACCATGAGCGCATAAAAAGGGATATATAGTTCACTCCTGAAGCTCTGTCAGAAAGCTAAATTTACGACCCTCTTTGTCCTGCCTCTTTCAGCCAAAGATTTGAATAGCAGGCTAAGAGCAACTCTAGCAGATTCCCTAAAATGGGTCGTCTTAAAAATACTTGTTATCATACAAAACAGAGTGGAGAATTCCACGATAGCAGATTCCCTAAACCGATCCGCGTTGTAAAAAGTTCTATTGGGCGCTCTATTATCAGTCCTCAAGCCTGTATATTTGGAGGAAGGGAGGGAGATTAAAAGTGAACTCTGTCTCGAAGTGTTCTGGAACGATGACATTTCTTCTCCTACTCGTTTTTCCCACCCACAACTCCACCACCACTGCCGTACCGCCCCAGCCGCACACAGCTCCTGCCGACGACTACATGGAGACCACCCTAACTATAGCCCATCACATTCTGCCGCCGACCTCCTGCCGCCTCCGGCACAGCCAATCTGCCGTCGCATAGGACATCAAATGGTTGGCTTGTGCACCGACGGCGCGAGTACCCTCCTGAACAGTGGCCCCCTCGCTCATGACATCCTGCCACCAGAGGCGACTCTATCCCCTCCCTGCAGCCGTCTCAGCTCCCCCCACCCAACGACCCACCCACACATGTGGCTCCTATTGAATGAGAGTGGTTTTTCTCGGTGCACCCACGCAAAAGAACATAGCAAACCATTTTAGAAAATTCTGAAACTTTGTGGGAATGATTATCAACAAATGTTATGGGCACTTGCAAAGTTAGGTTGTCAAATAAATTTCGAGGAGCTCTGTACAAAAAAGACAAAATTACTAAAAATTAGTTAAAATGTAAGTGCACTGTTTGAGCAGATTTTGTAAATTTTTCCTTCATGTATAGAGCTCCTTGAATGTTATTTGACCACCAAACTTTGCAAGTGTCAATACCAGTAGTTGATGATCATTCATAAAAAGTTTCATAATTTTTTGAAATGTTTTGCTTTGTTTTCTTGCGTGAGTGCACCATGGGTGCACCGAGCTGGGTTCAGCCACTACTTTCCCTTATTGAATTCATGCTCCAGCCAGGGATATTTCTCAGGAATATGATGTTGAAGCTTGGGTTCTATGAAAAATGGGTGAATACGATTATGGCGTGTGTATGTTCAGTATAATTCACAGGAGACTAAAAAATTCACCCCGACACGTGGCATAAGACAGGGAGACCCTCTCTCCCTATAATTGTTTTAATTTGTGCAGAAGCGCTCTCAAGTTTACTGTTGTATGAAGAAGTTGGTGGCATTAACGGGATTAAGGTGTGCAGAAATGCACCATCGGTTTCATACCATTTATTTGCTGATGATTCCTTAATTCTCATGAAGGCGGATATGAATAATGCAACTTCGTTATAGCAGACTCATCAAACTTATTGTGCAAATTCTGGACAGATGGTGGGTGCAGCAAAATCCAGTGTTTTCTTCGGTCCGAACACGGATGTTGATTTAAAAATAGATATATCTCAGTGTTTGAACATTGATGCCGAAGCACTATCTGACAAATATTTGGGTCATTCAGCACTAGTAGGAGCACATAGAAGTGACTGTTTTAAGCACTTCGCTGAGAAGGTATGCTTCAGAACTAATGGTTGGAATGAGAAACAACTGTCTATACAAGGTAAAGAAGTTTTGTTAAAGGCTATGGCTCAGTCTATACCTGTTCTTTGCAATGTTAGTTTTTATGCTCCCTAAAGACATTTGCAAGGATATCACGTATGTTATAGCAAAATTCTAGTGGGGAGATGATGAGAATACTAAGAGAATGCACTGGTGGGCATGGTGGAAATCATGTTTCCCTAAAAAAGATGGAGGAATGGGCTTTTGTGACCATCACTCTCTCAACTTGGCAATGCTAGCTAAGCAAGTTTGGCGGCTGATTTATGAACCAGAATCCCTTTGTGCAAGGGTACTGAGAGCAAAATACTACCCCTCTGGTGATATTTCAAAAGCAGGGCCCAAGAAAGGATCTTCCTTTACTTGGCAGAGCTTATTAGCGGGTATTCAGGCCTTCAAACGTGGGCCCATATGGAGGATTGGCACTGGGGAAAAGATCAATATTTGGGAGGACCATTGGATTCCCTCGAGCCCCACTAGACAAATTATTACATCAAGGGGTGGTGCTCTAATGACTAAGGTCAATGAACTTATTGATCCTATGACCGAGCGGTGGGACGAGGAGTTAATACATGGGATATTCAACCCAATGGGTGTTGGCCGGTTGCTACAGATTCCATTGAGCCACCATAGATTTGAGGACTTTGTAGCCTGACATGGCAATAGTAATGGTGTTTTTTCGGTAAGATCGACATACAATTATGAATGGAAATATGAATTCAGCTCAAAATCATTGCGACAATAATAGGACTATCAATGCTTGGAAGCTCAAAGTCCCGGGAAAAGTGGAAATATTCGGCTAGGGGGCCCTTCACAAATTAATCCCATTAAAATCAATCTTCGCAAACAGGCATGTTGGTACTGATGGAAGTCGTCCGATTTTCCATCAAGGTGCTGAAGACATACATCATCTCTTATTTAGTTGTGGCCAAGCGGTGGAAATGTGGAGGCTATTGGGAATTTTTGGCACAATAGCAAAAGCCCATCTTGTTGATCGATCAAGTTCCGTTGTTCTGGAGCAAATACTGTAGCTCCCACCTTCAAAGTCACCACACACGCCGACCATTGGATTGAGCAAAGGGATTATTACAGCATGCTGCTATCTATGGTGGCTCAGAAGAAGACAAACACATAACAAGACGGTACCCCAGATGAGCAAAAATGCTATTGCAGTCCACGTGATTTGCGCCAATTTTCAGAGAGCTTTATCAGGCGCGTTTGGGACTACACGTGGGGAGCAACGTTGGAAGAAAGCACATTCAGGAATAGTCAAGATCGACGTGGATGCATCTTTCCATGAGAATGAAGGAAAAGGAACAACGGGAGTTGTGATGAGAGATACCCATGGTTCTTTCAATGTGGCATCATGTACTCTAATCCCGTCTGTGATAGATGCTAACATGGCGGAAACAATGGCAATGAAAAATAACCTTCAATTAGCGGAGTCCTTGGATTTACCAAAATTCAGATTGAAGGTGATGCACTTAAAGTTGGTAACGCATCCTCAGGCCAAGAGAGGATATGGAGTGAACCTACAGCTATTTTTTCTAAATTGCTTCATTTTAGCAGGGATGATCGGGAATGTAGAGATTTTGCACTGTCGACAGGAAGCAAATGGTGTTGCCACCTCTTAGACAAACATTCATATGATAATGATGCATCCAATAATTGGGTTGAGGAACCCCCATATTTTCTTGTAAACGCACTCGTGAACAATGTAATGATATTACCAAATCAATAAAACTAGCCATGATGGCATTCCCTAAAAAAACTCATCCAAAAGTCTGAACTGATGGAGAGAGGCGGGCAATATATTCCAACACTCCCCCTCATGTCTAGGATTATTGACGTGGGATCGATGTGGCCACATAATCTTTTTATTTTACTACTGTGTTTGTAGGGTCTTGCACTCAAGACCTCTTGACTTGGATACCATATTGAATTCATGCACCAGCCAACTCATCGAAAAGTCCTAACTGATGGAGAGAGGTGAGCAATATATTTCAACAGTTCCCACTCCTCCCGTCGTCCCTCCGGCTAACTCAATCGCCATTTCCACCTCTCCACCTCTCACGCGGCTCCCCCTCCTCCATCCATCCCTCTAGCAGCTGACCCTTTTACGATCAGGACGATGAGGAATGTCGACACCTGGCACGTGTTTGGCAAAATGCCGAGTTGGTAAAAAACTTTCATTTCTCCTTCTATTAGTTAGGTACAATTTTGGGTGTAGCAATGTGATTGATTGCAATCGAGCAAAGTTGGCAACTGTGCACTCTTTGGGTAGTGACGGGGCTATCCATATGGGAGGATCGCTGATCCCTACCCTACGCCATCCTTCTTTAGCATGATGAGTGATTCATCTAGAAACAATGAAGAGTGGGGAAAACTTGGTCAAGACTTCTCGCAACAGATGTCAGTTGAGAATTTTGAGCGACTAGATGAAGCTGGGAAAGAACTGGAATTGCAGGAAATATGTGATTCGCAATGTTGAAGAGGAGAGTATTGAGGCAAGCAAGCTACGCCAGCGAAGAAGACATAGCTTTGGTTTTTGCATGGTAGGATGTCCCGCTTGATGTGGTCAACGGGAATGGTCACACCAGTGCAAAGTATTAGAGGCGCATTGACGAATGGTGCCATCATCACATTTCACATTTTTCCAATCCGAAAATCTCCCACAAGGGCAAGATCCTTAAGAGTTGAAAGTTGAAACTGGTGGGCGGGTTGTTTAGAGCAAGTGAAGAATGAGCCTCCTAGTGGTGACTCATACGTACCGGACGTGTCTATAATTTTTGATGTTTTCATGCTATTATATTGTCAGTCTTGTATGCTTTATATATCATTTTATATCGTTTTTGAGAACTAAGGTATTAACCTAGTGCCAAGTGCCAGTTGTTATTTTGTGCTTGTTTTTGGTTTTACAGAAAATCCATACTGAAGGAAATCCAGACACGATGAAACTTTTTAGCTAGTTTTCTTGAGCAAAAGTGACCCTAGAAGCTTCGGGGAGTCTAGACGACAAACGAGGAGATGGCAAGGCAACACAACGCTCCTAGGTGGTAGGCGCGTCTAGGCCCCTTGTGGGCCCCTCATGGCTCTGTCTGACCTAATTCCAATGCTATAAATTTCCAAATATTTATAAACCCTCGGGCAAGGCCCCGAATCAATTGCCCCCGCCCCCTCGATCCGATCTGGAGGCCTTTTTCGGTACTCTACCGAAGGGGTAATCCATCATGGAGGCCTTCTACGTCAACCTTGCCACCTTCATGATCAAGTGTGAGTAGTTCCCACATGATCTACGGGTCCATAGCACTAGCTAGATTTCTCTCTCTCTCTCATTTTGATCTTCAATACAATGTTCTCTTTGGAGATCGATTTGATGTAATCATTTTGCAGTGCGTTTGTTTGGATCGATGAATTGTGGGTTTATGATCAGATTATTCATTGAAAGTAATTGTGTCTTTTTGAACTTTATTATGTGTGATTGTTATAGCTTTGTATTTCTCTTCGATCTATCTATCTATGTTGAATACTTACATCAATTTATCTTCAGTGGGAGAGGCATTTTGTGGTCGGTTCAATCTTGCATTGTCCCCACTCTGTGACAGGAGGAGTAGCGAGACACGTATTTGTATTATTGCTATTAATGGTAAAACAACGGGGTTCAAACATATTAATTGATCTTACTTTGTCTACATGATGTCATGATGCTCCAAGCATTACTCTGTTTGTATGAACTTAATACCTTAAGATGAATGCTCGATAGCGGTTGAGGGGTGGAGTGATATTACTAGAATCATAATCATTTCGGTCCACTTGTCACGGACGTAGTGCCTGTAAATTGATCATGCCAAGAATATCATCATAACTATGTGTTTTTTTATCAATTGCCCAACAGTAATTTGTCTACCCACCGTATTTCTATGTTTATGAGAGAGATGCCTCTAGTGATGCTATGGCCACCAGGTACATTCACTTCATATTTACTAAAACCATAAAAATACCTTGCTGCAATTTATTATCTTTTATTTTATTTTTATTTTATCTATCTATCACTATCAGATTTAATCCTTGTAAGCGGCAAGAACGAGAGGATTGACAACCCCCTTGCCTTCGTTGGGTACAAGTATCTGCTTTGTGTGTGTAGGTACCTCTTATTTTGTTTCTCATGGTCTCTCCTAATAGTTTGATAAATCTTGGTTCTTAACAGAGGGAAATACTTCGCTACAGTGCTACATCACCCTTCCTCTTCAGGGAAATCCTGATAATATCTATAAGTAGTAGAAGAATTTCTAGCGCCATTGACGGTGAGACGTCACGTGAAGGAGTACAAGTACCTTCGCACACGTTTAGCATTTACTTGTTTCACTTTCTTGACTTTTTCCTTTTTATTTAGCCTTTACTTTCCTAGAAAAATCAAAATACCAAAAAATATTGTGTGTGCTTGCTTTGTTTGAATCTCTCTCATGGCTACTCAAGAAAATACCAAGTTGTGAGATTTTTTGACTACTAATAGCAATGAACTCTACTCCTAATAGAGCAGTTGGTAGTCTCCGTTCCATATTTTTTTTGTCCCACCTCTCACCTTCGTCTGGTTTTTTTCGTCTCTCTTCCCACCTCCCACGCAACGATCCCATCGCACCAAAAGAACAACGAAGACGTTTTTCCAACACTGGTTGGATGGTTGAAGGGACTGTAGTATCCCAGCCCACCAGGGTTCAAATCCTGATGCTCGCATTTATTCCTGGATTTATTTTAGGATTTCTGGCAATGCGCATTCAGTGGGAGGAGACGTTTTCGTCGACGACGAGGCACCTACAATGACTTCGTAAATCTCAAGATGATATGCCAGCTCAGTCATTCGGAGGTGCTCATAGGGATAGGGTGTGCGTGTGTGCGTTCATAAGGGTGAGTGTATGCGCATGTATATGAGCGCTTGTGTCTGTACTGATGCTCAAAAAAAAGAACAACGAAGACCACGTAGCTATTGACCTCGCACGACAAAAACTCGGACGAAAACTGACGAACAAAAAAAACGACGAAAAATAATCGAGCCCGACTCACACGAACGAGGGAGCGAGGCCTCCTGGCGAAAAAAACTATCGATCTCGTTCGTGTCGCTACGAGGACGATAACCACGCCCCAGCTGCCGCCGATCTATTCGCTACGTCCACGGAAACCACGCCCTAGCCGCCGATCCCTGTGCCGCCGCCGAGGTCCTGGATGAGCCGCCCTCGCGGATCCCTTTGCCGCCGCCGAGGTCCTGGGGTAGCCTCCGCCACCGCCGCTAGATTCCTCTTCCCCCGCTCCATTGCCACCGGCCAGCCCTCACCTCCATGACGTCGTCTCTCGATCTCCATCGATCTCCTCCTTGCCGGATCTGTGCACGTGACGAGATTGACGGATGGAGACCTCCATAGTCGCCGTTCTTCTCCCTCCCCGACCTCCTGTCGCCATGCTCCACGGATCTGGCCATGGCCACAACCGACGATGCTAGCCAGGTTGCCGCGGTGGTCGCTGCTGGATCCATGGAGGAGCATAACGTGGAGCTCACCCAGCCTTCTCCGCATTTTGCTCCATGGCTAGGTCTCTTGATGCCTAGCGGTGCTACCTGTGGGCCTCCTCCACCGGAGGGTGTTGGGCGCCAACGTGAAGTCGCTGCAGAAGGTGCTCACGGGGAAGGTCGTCTTCCCAAGACGACCCTAGGCTTACGCACATGCCCGCTCCATCAAGGTACCTAACAACATTTCAAATTCCCAAACTGATCCTTTCACTAGGGCCAGAGGAGATGAGACGGAGGCGCCCTGGTTAGGGATGACCGATGCCTGCAAGGCAGGATGTCACTAGGGCTGGAGAGGGGAGTGAGATATACAGGAGGGGGACGGAGTGATGATGTTAGTTGGGTTGTTGGGGAAATTGTTGTAGCTGCTGCGCTTGCTTTGTTTATGTACATGCTCATGTGCTTGCTATGCCCTTGCATTTTTGTGCGCTGGCGTCCGCTGCTGACCATGTTTGTCCTTGTTGCGGCTGTTTCGAAAAAAAATGATGCACTCTTTTTTTGCTGAACACTTCATGATCACATAATACTGAATGAAAGCCACCTGAACTTGGTTTGAGCTCTGATGTTGTTGAATGAATCAACAATAACTGGTTTTTATTTTTTGTAATAAACCGACACAAAGTTTCTGATTTCCTAACATAAGAGAATTTTCGGTTCTATTCCTATTAATCCAATCAATTTTTCTTGGACCCCATTATGATTGGCAAGCTACTATATCAGGTGATTGCAGTATCTCGATTGTTTTTGTCACGATTGTTTACGCTGACAGATTGTCGATTCATGGTATTCTTCTTGCCAATTTCAGTGATGACTTCAATCCCGCTAGGAGTTGATTGAGATGATCCAATATCTTGGAGGTACTCACTGATTAATTTGAGAGGGAGAACCTCGTGGAATCAGAAGTAATGACATTTGAACATTCAGTTTGAGAGATTGCAAGAGAATTTCTTTAACCAAAAGGGATGTGGCGACGTGCTGTTTGGACAGTTTCTAGGTAAATTACTAGGAATTGATATGGTCCGCGTCTGGTATGTGACATGCTGTTTTGGTGTTAGGTTGATTTTCCATCAGACATGTCGAGGTGTTGTCACTGGTTTATGACGCATTGGGTTGCTATAGGTTGGGTGCACAAGATTTAGTAGATCAAAACATCCTGAGAAAAATGATGGTCTAAAATCTACGACATGGGCGGGCGACGAATGATGCACTAGGTTGCGGATTTTATCGAAGGAGGTGTTGTTGTTTGCTTTGAATGACTGACTGAATGCAAGACACCTCTGCACCACTCCCTGAGGCATCAGGCTCCCCACAACTGCTGCTCCAATATGTTCCTCTCTTGAGGTATTTGTTCTTGGGCTTGCCAATTATTGTTTAGCTCCTGCATGTAGTTCCCTGTTTGCTCCATTGACAGTCAGCTTATATATGCATATGAATTAGATGAACATGGAGCAAAGGAGCATGCACTGATGGAGCTTGCCCAGAATCACTTAATTCCTTAGTGATGAGTATGTCAACCTGATCCTCGTTACTACAATGGTTACATCAACGGTGCTACTCCATTCACCAAGCTGATAATCAATTTCATGTTTTCCCTTTCTATTGTTTGATTTAATTGTTATTAAGTCACATGGAGAGTTTTTTCTACACAAAAATAACACAAGTTAGATTGTGCCCCCTTGAGTGTTGGCCTTCAGCGCATGATCGAATTGTGCTTGATTTGGTCAGGCTCAGCTTTGGTGGGTACGGATCTTGCGGGATTAAAAGGTGGGGAAACAAAGAGACTGTTGATCGTCGGGATGCGGTGGTAACTCTTCTTGACTACTGATTCAAGCTCGGCAAGAGTATTGGGAGCTGATTTCTCGATTAGTTCTCCTCCATCTCAAAGTTCTTTTATATTCCTTTTTACTTTTGAGAACGAAGATGCTGACTTTGTTGCTCGTCTTGGTTGCAGCTGTTAATGTGCAGACAGGAGAGGAATACATATACAATGGTGTGGGGCATGTTTGATGCTGGTACCTTTGGTGGCTCCTCTCCCATGTAGCATAGAGATGGTCTGCACTGTTCTCACTAGCATATTGCTTGTTTCCGTCATTCTGTGTATGCATGCTTGGTTTGGGGGCTCAGGTATTCCCACTTAGATCTAATCATTTGGTTTGTGTCTATACTGTTCATCATCTCCTTACAATACAGTATTACATGTTTAATCAAGGAGCATGAAACTTGAGGCAATGATGCATTTTTTAGGTATTTGAGCATGACGTATTGTGCTTTTTTCTGTAGTCTTTTACCAGTGAAGAAGGCTTTGAGCAGACCAAACTCATACAAGAAGGCTAGGAATTTGCTGACGCTGCTAAGAAATTCATGAAATTGAAATCCTTCCTATTGGAATAGTTTATGCACTGGCAAATACTAGGTTAGCGACATATTTACTCTTAACATCTCTTGTAATAAGTCACAATTGTCTCCTGCTAGCATGGTAAATATGATGTGAGGTATTGTTCCTGCAACATTGCCAACATATAAGAGCAACATGTATAATAGTACAGAATGACCGATGGTATTTACATTGCTTAGATCATTTTATGCATCTTTTATATTTATAGAGATAACACATATATTAGCTCACTTGTCTGTGGCTTGTGTTTACAGATTTTTCTATTCCTACTATCATTGATCGCTGTAGTTGAAGACGTCATGTCAGCTTACACCTCTACACTTTACAGCTAGAGCAAACCTTGTTTGTGTCTGTGTGCATGAAAGCGGTACAATTTGTGCAATAAACATAATCAGATATCTTCCTGTGACCACTATTGGTTCATAAAATTCACCCAAACACTAATAGATATTTGCCATTGTTAGTTGTCATCGTGGGAGTCAGAAATGCTGATTTCACACAAATTAGGGTAAGCAATTTACTAAATACATGATAAATATTTATTCCCCGAATAATTACTTTCAATATATGTCCTTTTTCTATATGAACCAACCATCTACCTTTTGCGCTTTGTTGCACTTTCTGTTCACATATATTTCGTAGAAGATGACTCGTGTTTAAAAATTAAGAGCAACATGTATAATACTCCCTCCGTCCGAAAATGCTTGTCCCAAGCTTGTCCCTCAAATGGGACAAACTTTAAACCCTAGGACAAACTTTTCCGGAGGGAGGGAGTAGTACAGAATGACCAATGGATTTTATATTGCTTAGGTCAGTTTATGCATCTTTTATATTGTAGCGTTAATATTTAAGTAACATGGATGCAGCTACTTATGTTCTTCATGTCGTACTAACCTAGGGAAGAAGCCCACATGCAGTACATGGCAATCCTTGTCTCTTATTCTGTTTTTCTTTACTTGAGGTTTAGGAGTCACCCATGGATGGATTTAATCCAGGCCCTACCTTGACACTTGATACTATCCATGGCTGGGGAAATGAGATGTGAGTGTGAGCGATGTGTCGTGCGGTGAGGGAGGGAATTGCATTCTTGAAAATAAGAAGAAAAGGAGTGGTTGTTTTCTTTTTTAGGGAAAGTGACTATTTGCTATGAGAAATGTCACATACTTTTTCTAAAGTTAAAATTATCAGAAACACTAACATGTCGTTTTTGGAGAATAATTGTTGGAGAATAATTACCAACAAGTGACAGGTGAGCCTACAAGTTATTCAAATTTATTAAAATTGTGATGCAACTCACTTTACTAAAAAGCATGATGCCACTCACTACGACTAAAACCGGTCACCTACTTGCATGTAGCAGCAGACTGGACTATTCTGTTACCGGTAACAGAATATTATTCTGTTACCCTGGCGCCCTATATAGGCCCGATCCATGATCACGAACACCAGAAGCAGCCCAAATGAAAAAACACCCCGGCCCGACCGCAGTCGTCCCCGACCTCCCCGATCCCTAATCCCATGCTACACCCCCCGCCGCCGTGCACCCAGGCCCCCGCCGCCGCGCCCCCATGTCCCGGCCGCCGCGCCCCCAGGCCCCCGCCGCCGCTCCCCCAGGTCCTGTTCGCGGAGCGGCAAGATGGGTCACGTCATCTACGAGTCGGCGACGAGCGCGGCCTCGGCCTCGGCGGCGGCGCTGGACCCGGCCATGGCCGTGGCGGAGCTGGATGACCTCCCGGGCGGCGCGGACTCGTTCGAGCTCGCCGCCAGGTTCTGCTACGGCATGGCGGTGGACCTGACGGCGTCCAACATCTCCGGGCTGCGCTGCGCCGCCGAGTACCTGGAGATGACGGAGGACCTGGAGGAGGGCAACCTCATCTTCAAGACGGAGGCGTTCCTCAGCTACGTGGTGCTCTCCTCCTGGCGCGACTCCATCGTCGTCCTCAAGAGCTGCGAGGGCCTCTCGCCCTGGGCCGAGAACCTGCAGATCGTGCGCCGCTGCAGCGAGTCCATCGCCTGGAAGGCCTGCGCCAACCCCAGGGGCGTCCGCTGGGCCTACACCGGTCGCGGCAGCGGCAGGCCGCCCCGGAGCGGCGCCACGAGCCCACGCTGGAACAACGCCGCCAGCGGCGGCGGCGGTTCCAAGGAGTCCAGCCCAGCCGCGGGCAGCCCGTGCCACCGTCCGACTGGTGGTTCGAGGACGTGTCCGTTCTCCGGATCGACCACTTCGTGCGCGTCGTCACTGCCATCAAGGTCAAAGGTAACGACGGTAGATTTGATTCAGAGTTTTTTACTTGGGAACAGATTTATCTTTGAGTTCTAAACTATTTTGTGCCGGCGGAGCTACAGGCATGCGGTTCGACCTCATCGTCGCCGCGCCCCCATGTACTATTTTGGCCTCCTCTGCTTCCTACCTAGCAGATCATGGTGGCCCTCCCGTACTTGCTGCTCATCGTCGTCGATCTCAACAACGAAGAGGGGCCAAAATAAACGTGAACCTCGTTGCCCTCTTCATGGTAATGATTCCTTACCGCTGCTACAATTCTATACTTATTGTTCAGTTCTACTAGTACTGATCAACTATGACTTCATTGAAAAATGGAGTTGATTCCTGGACCCTGACTATCCTTCTACAAATAGTACTCAATAGACTACCACTGATCATTTTCTTGAAAAAGTGTGCCTTTTCTGCTGTATTCTCCTTGTTATTTACTTGTCAAAATTTAGTTTGAATCCACTACAATTTCCATGAGTGGATTTTTTTAAAACAGAATTTCCATGAGTGGATTTAAAAATCAACAAATGTAAAGTTTTAAAATGCATACAACAACTACAAAATATCAATTTAGTTCAGTCCAGTTTGTAATGCTGCTCCACCTTCCGGTCATTGACGAGCCCCTGGGTAGGCGCTTCCTCCTCCTCTCAGGTCTGCCTCCCTCTAACACTATCAGTTCAAATTTGCTAATATCTACAGTACTGATTGGGGAATTTTGGTAGTTCATTTTCCTAATATCTGGACGCTGCCCCTTCCTGCAGGACCCGACCCAACCTCTGCCGCCATGGCACGGCGCCTCCACCTCCCAGCGAAGGACCACCACCTTCCTGACGACGTGCCAACCCCGACGAGGCCCGCCAGCCCTGGAGTTCCTGCCGCGACGCCTGAACCTCCTATTCAGCCATGGATTCTTGCCATCCACCACGCCATCAGGAGCATGATTGGTGAGAAACACCTTCGTGCTCCTCCTCTCCTACTCTTCAGTTCACATACTGCTATCCATGAAGGCCATTTTTCTTGTAATTCTGTGTTAGCGATCAGTACTAGTGCTCATCAGGACGGCAAGCAGCAGTACTGATCAGTATGACTTACACAAAATACTAGTACTGATTAGTACTTTCTTAATGTTAAAGATGAGCAGTAAAAGATACAAGTTGCAGTTCCAGGGCAACCTGTCTCAGATCCTTTTCAGGTTCAGGTAATAAATGTTTGGTATTCTTATATACTTGCATCAGTTCAGACTCGCGGATACAATAAGTTGAGGGAAAACGCATACAAAAGTCAAAGTTGACAAACATGGGTTCTTTGTTTCAATGTTCGCTAGTGTATGCAAATTGGGTTTGCATGCATTTCATAGTTGGATGGCTACTGATCTCTATAAAACGTTGGAAGATGTGCTTTCATTACTAGTCCAACCATACTAGGTAAAACTGAATGTACCTAGCCAGTTCAATAACATCATCTCGTTGTGCAAAAAAGTAGTTAAAAAGGTCGAACTGACATATGCTTCAGAATGTCACAAAAAAAATATTTATTTGTATTTTTCTTTTTCATGTTGAATTATTTGAAGTAAAACAAAAATAGCTCACTTTTGTGACTTTCATCATTTGAAAACCTACATGCCTCATGTTAGAACTTTCAATTTGTTTAAAACTAAACTGATTGTGCTCTTGTTTCAGTGCCGGGGGAGAAGGCAGAACCTCTGGGTGCATGATGGAAAAAATTGCAAGTTCTTGTTTAGATGATCAGGATACCCTTCTCCCATTTCATTTATGTTCAGGATAGCAGGTCCATGATGGAAAATTGTGTATCATGTAGTTCTTGTTTAGATGTCGTGCAAGTTCAAAAAAATTTGATTTTGCCACTGGAGAGAACCCGTTGGTGCATTGTTTTTCCGGTATGACGTCCCTTGATATGTTTGGAGTATTGTTATTGTTGCTCTGCATGCGAATGAATTAGCCTGTCCTGCTAAGATGAAGATGTTTGTGCCTGAGTCTTGAATTTTAAGAGGTAAGGGAGATGAATAATTTCTGTCATATGAAAGGATAAAAAGGTTTGAATTACAAATATTGATCAGTACGAGTTAAAAATGGTGATCAGTTCGGAACAAAAAGAAATGGTCAGTTTGAATTAAAAAAACACACATAGAAATTCAAATTATAAAAGTCCAAACAAAAAAAGAAACCCCGCGGAAATTCAAATGGTAGATGTACAAGTCGTAAAATGAGAGAAGTCCAGAACATCATTGCAAAAAAAATGTTGAGTTAAAAGAAAACATGCAAAACAATTTCTTTTTGAAAACAATAGCAATCAGTTCAACGATACAAACCATGCAAGTTCGGGGACGATAGTATAGTAAGCCGTTGAAAAGTTACGAGCAAAACTCTAACGAAAAAACATAGTAAAGAGTTAAAAGAAAACATGCAAAACAATTTCTTTTTGAAAAAAATAGCAATCAGTTCAACGATACAAACCATGCAAGTTCGGGGACGATAGTATAGTAAGCCGTTGAAAAGTTACGAGCAAAACTCTAACGAAAAAACATAGTAAAGTCAAGTATATGAAAACGCACGTTCAACACATACTCAATACAGAGATCAGTTCGAGTATTATATTTCCAAAACAGAAAAATAGCACAACCGGTATAACCGTATTTAAAACTACTCTGTGAAAAATACCTCAGTACAAACATAGACATAGATCAGTACGAGTACTCTGTTTTTTAGACAGGAAAAACAACACGATGGTTTCACCTTATTCAAAATTACTTTTAAACGGTTGCGAAGTAGAGAAAACGTTCAACATGACTAAGTTTCGCATTTTCGATAGCTATCCAACAGTATATTATTTGCCATATTTCGACAAACTTTTTAAAAAAACGCGTTCGAAATCAAATTTGACAGTATTCAAATTCGTTTTTAAAACGTAAGGATTAGAAAATTGTGTATCATGTAGTTCTTGTTTAGATGTCGTGCAAGTTCAAAAAATTTCGATTTTGCCACTGGAGAGAACCCGTTGGTGCATTGTTTTTCCGGTATGACGTCCCTTGATATGTTTGGAGTATTGTTATTGTTGCTCTACATGCGAATGAATTAGCCTGTCCTGCTAAGATGAAGATGTTTGTGCCTGAGTCTTGAATTTTAATAGGTCAAGGGAGATGAATAATTTCTGTCATATGAAAGGATAAAAAGGTTTGAATTACAAATATTGATCAGTCCGAGTTAAAAACGGTGATCAGTTCGGAACAAAAAGAAATGGTCAGTTTGAATTAAAAAAACACACATAGAAATTCAAATTATAAAAGTCCAAACAAAAAAAGAAACCCCGTGGAAATTCAAATGGTAGATGTACAAGTCATAAAATGAGAGAAGTCCAGAACATCATTGCAAAAAATGTTGAGTTAAAAGAAAACATGCAAAACAATTTCTTTTTGAAAACAATAGCAATCAGTTCAACGATACAAACCATGCAAGTTCGGGGATGATAGTATAGTAAGCCGTTGAAAAGTTACGAGCAAAACTCTAACGAAAAACATAGTAAAGAGTTAAAAGAAAACATGCAAAACAATTTCTTTTTGAAAAAAATAGCAATCAGTTCAACGATACAAACCATGCAAGTTCGGGGACGATAGTATAGTAAGCCGTTGAAAAGTTACGAGCAAAACTCTAACGAAAAAACATAGTAAAGTCAAGTCTATGAAAACGCACGTTCAACACAAACTCAATACAGAGATCAGTTCGAGTATTATGTTTCCAAAACAGAAAAATAGCACAACCAGTATAATCGTATTTAAAACTACTCTGTGAAAAATACCTCAGTACAAACATAGACATAGATCAGTACGAGTACTCTGTTTTTTAGACAGGAAAAACAACACGATGGTTTCACCTGCGAAGTAGAGAAAACGTTCAACATGACTAAGTTTCGCATTTTTGATAGCTATCCAACGGTATATTATTTGCCATATTTCGACAAACTTTTTAAAAAAATCGCGTTTGAAATCAAATTTGACCATATTCAAATTCGTTTTTAAACCGTAAGGAATTAGAAAAACATTTTTATACGAAAAAGTTGTGCATTTTCCATAGCTTTCCAACGCCGTATCATTTGCGTCAATCTGACAAACCGTTTGCAAAAAATCGTGAAAATACGTTTCACCCAGAATTTCACCGTTTTTCAAATTACTTTTAAATCATATAGAATTAGAAAAAACAATACATATATGGAAGATGCGGATTTTCACCAGCTTTCAACGCCATCTTATTTGCTCAATTCCGACAAACGGTTTGAAAACTGAGTCCAAAATACGATTCACGTTTTCGGTTTTGAAAAAACGGTTTTTTCAAAACTGCTTTTAAACCATAATGATTTTGCAAAATCATTCAATATACTTGAAATATGTTTGTCAAGAGCTTTCCAACGATATATTACACTCCCCATTCCGACAAAAAAATTACAAAAAGTTTTTTAACTAAAGAAGACGATATGTTAAACAAAACTAAAAGTATCAGTTCAACCGCTTCGAAAACATCAGTACAACCACCTTAAACCGTCAGTTCAATAAGGGTAACAGAATAATATTCTGTTACGCGTAACAGAATAGCCCAGATGTATATATATATATATATATGTCCAAAAAGAATCCATCGACAAGGGTACCAAGGCGATGTCGTTGCAAGGGGTAAAAAATTCATCAAGTTTTATACAACAAATACAAGTATATATATGTAACCGGAAAAAATGAAAGGCTCGTGGCAACGCACGGGCGTTCTACTAGTTTTATTAGTACTCTGATTGCTCCTCCTGCCACTAGTGCGGAGTCATATGATAGAAATGCTACTTTTCTAAATCTTGTTATGAAAGAACAATTTGCTGGAAATCCTAATGAAGATGTTGCATCCCATCTTAATACATTTGTTAAATTATGTGATATGCAAAAGAAAAAAATATTTGGACGGTGATATTATTAAACTGAAATAATTTCTGTTCTCACTTAGAGATCGAGCGAAAACTTGATTTTCATCTTTACGACAAAATAGTATTGATTAAAAGGATAAATGTAAAGATGCTATTTTCCTCCCCTAAGATTACATCTCTAAGAAATAAAATTATGAATTTTAAAAAAAGGAGCAAGAACATGTCGCAAAATCATGGGAGAGGATAAAAATAATGATTAAAAATCGTCTTTTTATTTCAATAGAACTTCGAGTAGTCTTTAAAGCAGTCAAAAATCGAAAGAATGAGAGCTAAGCGAGAATTCCTATAAAAAAAACCTTTGCATCCTATTTTCATGATACTAGTGATGAACATATCAAAATGATTGGTGTGACACCCATACTGATTAGTCATTGTTGCCACTATATCATCGCTTCTCATGCCCATTCAGAACTCGACTATGCTTTCTAATCGCACGAGGCCAATGCCCCATTTCACCAAGGCGTAGAGGGGGTCAAAGATATGGAAGAAGGCACACCTGACAGTTCGTAGCCTTGGCCTTGAGGCGCACAACAATGTCGAAAGTGTGTGTAAGCCGTGGACTTGTCACAGACCTCGTTTAGTGCCGGTTTGGGCCAAATCCAGAGCCGGCGATCCCGCCCCGAATCCAAGCGACCGGGTGTCGCCTCAGGGAGCCGGCAGAAACGAAAAGCGGCGTGGGGCCGCTCTGTCGGCGACATGAAGCTGTTTTCCCGCTATTTCCTCCCGCTTCCCCTCCTCGGCTTCCCTCTCTTCTCCATTACTCCCGCCAAACCCCGCCTCCTCCCTACCCTTCCGCCCGCCATGCCGCCGAAGAAGTACGTCATGCCCCGCGCCGCGACGGATCCCACAACCGCCGCCGTCGCCTAGCCGAATCAAAGGAAGCCGAGGGCGCCGCTGTCCAA
>NC_041391.1:20069152-20071171 GCF_002162155.2 Triticum dicoccoides
CGGATGTGGAGCGCCGGGAGGCCGTCACCGCCAATATGCGCAACAGGGCCAAGAAGCCCAGGGAGAGAGTGGCGCATGTGGCGGCTGTGGCGGCGGCGGAGCTTGCGGAGCGCAGCGCGGCTGAACAAGCCGAGGCGGCGCGCGCGGCGATGATGAATCCACCCGGTGGGCATGGCCCCTACGCGGCCTGGAGCCAGCAAAGCGTTGGCTCTTTGGTCGCGTTCTCATCTTCGCCGCACCCATGGAGCATGCCATCACCGGGCTATGCCGATGGTGACGCGCACGTCGACTTCAACCCCAACATCACCTTCCCCATGGGCGCCCAGTCCAGCGCACGCCCTCGCCCGTGTTCGCCGGCGTGCAGTACCCGCCGTACACGTACTTGCCTTGGAAAGGGCTTCCCAATTCGGGCAACCAAAATTGGATGAGTTCACAAAATTGCATAGTTTTACAGCAAAATCATAACCATGATGGGTCCTTAGTTGAATTATCTTTGTCTCCGTGCTTTCATGATCTTCAAAACCCATCTTCTCCAAGACATAGCGTCTTGCATGGCATGGGATAAGCTAGTCGAATTGTAAAAGACGGAAATTACACGTTGAAGAAGCAGAGAAGTCGTGCAAAAATAACAAAAAACACTTGTCATCGTTGCGTACCGTATCAACATCGAAGGTCTCTTGGAGCTTGATGCTGAAGCGCCGACCTTCTACCAGGTGAGGCCTGTCGCACATACCGCGCTTATCTTCGCAGTAATCGCACATAGCAAATTCCCTTTCGCCGTCAGACATTTTCTAATAGGTAATTAATAATCCATCATGAATACATATGTAGTAGTTTGTAGCACAAACCGCGCTCATCTTTTGCATTCAGTAAGCAAATAACTAATAGGTATTAATAATCCATCATTGAATACAGATATAGTAGTTTGTAGCAAAGATCATCATATAATATCACTAATACATCTCGAATAATAGCTCCTCTAGGTTTAGTGGGCCGCGGTGGACACCCAAAGAGAAGGAACCATCACCGGATCATAGCTCCGGTGAGATCCCCAAATAATCTACCAGGTATTGGAGAACCAGCCGTTCACCAACGCAACCAAGTAGCGCTGGACGTGCGCGTTCTCCTCCGTGACACGGTGTTGAACCACCTGCGCGGGGGACTGAAGCCTCTCCACCGATGCAGGCCCACGTGACCGCCACCAAAGAAGCTCCCGGTCGACAACGGGCTGGCTCCTCACTAAGTTGCGCTCACCAGAAGGTAGCACAACCCAGTAACAACCCGGCGTAGCCCAGTCCCGGACATGGCCCCTCGACTCAAGCAGGAGTCCTCCACCGAGTCGACGACGAGGATGCGGGATAGGCATCGTCGATGTTGAGAACAAAATACTTAATTATGAAAACAAAATTAATAAACACTTAGCAAAATTTGATATGACCTTTGCTAAAAATAGGACCAATCGAGCGCCTGAAATATCCCAGAACGTAAACGAATCGACATTTCTGGAAAAACATAGGCCACTCGGAAAAATATGACATGTCCAAAATGTGACATGTTCAAAATATTACATGTCCACTGCAAATTTGCATATAACAGGAAAATTGCTTTAACTAAAAAAATAACAACAATTGCTTTAACTAAAAAAATACCTAGAATTCTGTTAACTACACCTAAAACAACTAAAACACCTAAAATTCTGTTAACCACACCTAAAACAACTAAACCACCTAAAATTATGTTAACTACACCTAAAATTCTGTTAACTACACCTAGAACACCTACATTATTCTAAGAACCTACCTTTTTAACTAAAACAACTACAAATTTAACTAAAACACCTAAAAATTCAACTAAAACACCTACATTATTTAACTAAAACACCTACAAATTCAACTAAAACACCTAAAAATTAACTACTCTCTAATAACTATAACTAGGGAGGGAGGGAGGAGGAGGAAGGAGGGAGGAGTATACCTCTCGGTGGAGGAGGGCTGGCGCGGGGGGGCGATAGGCGGGAGA
>NC_041391.1:20071566-20113013 GCF_002162155.2 Triticum dicoccoides
GAGAGGGTGGCCGGTGCGGGGGGCGGACGGCAGGGGAGGAGGGCCGGTGCGGGGGGCGGCCGGCAGGGGAGGAGGGCCGGCGCCGGGGAGGGCGGCCGGAGTAGGACGCGGGGGCGGCGGCCGGATCGGGGGACGACTGAGGGCTTCGATCTGGTGTGAGCGTGTGAGTGTGAGTGAGGGGAGGGGTGGTGCGCGGGCCGGCGCGGGAGGAAGCAGAGAGGTGGGCTTAGCGGCAACGCGGGGTAGGCGGCCCAGCGCTATGGCTAAAGCTGCAACGGGGGCCCGAGAGCGTGGCCCATTAGCAGTAGCGCTGGCTGTGAAATCCAGCGCTACTGCTAACGTGCACTTGTAGCGCTTGTGCTGGCCGGCGCTACTGCAAAATAGCAGTAGCGATGGGTATCTAACCAACGCTACTACTAAATGTCTACCTATAAGCATTTTCCTAGTAGTGATGGCAAGAAAGATCAATCTAGTAGGCCAAACCAAACCGATAATTCGAAGAGACATGCAAAGATAACTCAATCATACATAAAAGAATTCAGAGAAGATTCAAATATTGTTTATGGATAAACTTGATCATAAACCCACAATTCATCGGATCTCGCCAAACACACCGCAAAAAGAGATTACATCGAATAGATCTCCACAAGAGAGGGGGAGAACATTGTATTGAGATCCAAAAAGAGAGAAGAAACCATCTAGCTAATAACTATGGACCCGAAGGTCTGTGGTAAACTACTCACAACTCATTGGAGGGGCTATGGTGTTGATGTAGAAGCCCTCCATGGTGGATGCCCCCTCCGGCAGAACGCCGGCGACAGCTCCAAGATGGGATCTCGCGGATACAGAAGGTTATGGTGGTGGAAATATTTCTTTGGTGGCTCCCTCGATGTTTTCGGGGTATGTAGGCTTATATAGGAGGAAGAAGTATGTCGGTGGCCGCCTGAGGGGCCCACGAGACAGGGGGCGCACCCAGGAGGGGTGGGCGCGCCCTCCTATCTTGTGGCCGCCTCGGATGCTTCTTGGCTTGCACTCCAAGTCCTCTGGATCACGTTCGTTCCAAAAATCACGCTCCCGAAGGTTTCATTCCGTTTGGACTCCGTTTGATATTCCTTTTCTTCGAAATACTGAAATAGGCAAAAAACAGCAATACAGGCTGGGCCTCCGGTTAGCAGGTTAGTCCCAAAAATGATATAAATGTGTAAAATAAATCCCATAGACATCCAAAACAGGTAATATAATAGCATGGAACAATAAAAAATTATAGATACGTTGGAGACGTATCAAGTATCCCCAAGCTTAATTCATGCTCGTCCTCGAGTAGGTAAATGATAAACACATAATTTTTGATGTGGAATGCTACCTAGCATAATTCTCAATGTAATTTCTCTTTATTGTGGCATGAATGTTCAGATCCAAGTGATTCAAAATAAAAGTTCATATTGACAAAAGAAATAGTAATACTTCAAGCATACTAATAAAATCAATCATGTCTTCTTAAAATAACATGGCTAAAGAAAGTCCATCCCTACAAAATCATATAGTTAGGCTATGCTTCATTTTCGTCACACAAAATTGTTCCCAACTTCTATACCCCCGATGACAAGCCAAGCAAGTGTTTCGTGCTTAAATAATCTCAAACTTTTTCAACCTTCATGCAATACATGAGCGTGAGCCATGGATATAGCACTGTGGGTGGAATAGAATAATGATTAGGGATTGTGTGGAGAAGACGAAAAGGAGAAAGTCTCACATTGACGAGGATAATCAACGGGCTATGGGAATGCCCATCAATTGATGTCAACATGAGGAGTAGGGATTGCCATGCAACGGATGCACTAGAGCTATAAATGAATGAAAGCTCAACAAAAGAAAACTAGTGGGTGTGCATCCAACTTGCTTGCTCACGAAGCCCATCGTAGTGTTGGAAATATGCCCTAGAGGCAATAATAAAAGTGTTATTATTATATTTCCTTGTTCATGATAATTGTCTTTTATTCATGCTATAACTGTATTATCCGGAAATCGTAATACACGTGTGAATACATAGACCACAATATGTCCCTAGTGAGCCTCTAGTTGACTAGCTCGTTGTGATCAACGGATAGTCATGGTTTCCTGACTATGGACATTGGATGTCGTTGATAACGGGATCACATCATTAGGAGAATGATGTGATGGACAAGACCCAATCCTAAGCATAGCACAAAGATCGTGTAGTTCGTTTGCTAGAGCTTTGCCAATGTCAAGTATCTCTTCCTTTGACCATGAGATCGTGTAACTCCTGGATACCGTAGGAGTGCTTTGGGTGTATCAAACGTCACAACGTAACTGGGTGACTATAAAGGTGCACTACAGGTATCTCCGAAAGTATCTATTGTTTTATGCGGATCGAGACTGGGATTTGTCACTCCGTGTAGACGGAGAGGTATCTCTGGGCCCACTCGGTAGGACATCATCATATGCGCAATGTGACCAAGGAGTTGATCACGGGATGATGTGTTACGGAACGAGTAAAGTGACTTGCCGGTAACGAGATTGAACAAGGTATTGGATACCGACGATCGAATCTCGGGCAAGTAAAATACCGCTAGACAAAGGGAATTGAATATGGGATTGATTAAGTCCTTGACATCGTGGTTCATCCGATGAGATCATCGTGGAACATGTGGGAGCCAACATGGGTATCCAGATCCCGCTGTTGGTTATTGACCGAAGAACGTCTCGGTCATGTCTGCATGTCTCCCGAACCCGTAGGGTCTACACACTTAAGGTTCGATGACGCTAGGGTTATAAAGGAAGCTTGTATGTGGTAACCGAATGTTGTTCGGAGTCCCGGATGAGATCCCGGACGTCACGAGGAGTTCCGGAATGGTCCGGAGGTAAAGATTTATATATAGGAAGTCCTGTTTCGGCCATCGGGACAAGTTTCGGGGTCATCGGTATTGTACCGGGACCACCAGAAGGGTCCCGGGGGCCCACCGGGTGGGGCCACCTGCCCCTGGGGGCCACATGGGCTGTAGGGGGTGCGCCTTGGCCTACATGGGCCAAGGGCACCAGCCCCAAGAGGCCCATGCACCTAGGGAACCCTAGAGGGAAGAGTCCTCGAGGGGGAAGGCACCTCCGAGGTGCCTTGGGGAGGATGGACTCCTCCCCCCCTCTTGGCCGCACCCCTTTCTTGGAGTAGGGGGCAAGGCTGCGCCTGCCCCCTCTCCCCTGCCCCTATATATAGTGGAGGGGAGGGAGGGCATCTACACCTGAGCCCTTGGCGCCTCCCTCCCTCCCGTGACACCTCCTCCTCTCCCGTAGGTGCTTGGCGAAGCCCTGCAGGATTGCCACGCTCCTCCACCACCACCACGCCGTTGTGCTGCTGTTGGATGGAGTCTTCCTCAACCTCTCCCTCCCTCCTTGCTGGATCAAGGCGTGGGAGACGTCACCGGGTTGTACGTGTGTTGAACGCGGAGGTGCCGTGCGTTCGGCACTTGATCATCGGTGATCTGAATCACGACGAGTACGACTCCATCAACCCCGTTCACTTGAACGCTTCCGCTTAGCGATCTACAAGGGTATGTAGATGCACTCCCCTTTCTACTCGTTGCTGGTCTCTCCATAGATAGATCTTGGTGTTACGTAGGAAATTTTTTGAATTTCTGCTACGTTCCCCAACAGTGGCATCATGAGCTAGGTCTATTGCGTAGATTCTTTGCACGAGTAGAACACAAAGTAGTTGTGAGCGTTTATGTTGTTCAATATGCTTACCGTTACTAGTCCAATCTTGTTTCGACGGTATTGTGGGATGAAGCGGCCCGGACCGACCTTACACGTACTCTTACGTGAGACAGGTTCCACCGATTGACATGCACTTGGTGCATAAGGTGGCTAGCGGGTGCCAGTCTCTCCCACTTTAGTCGGAACGGATTCGATGAAAAGGGTCCTTATGAAGGGTAAATAGCAATTGGCATATCACGTTGTGGTCTTGCGTAGGTAAGAAACGTTCTTGCTAGAAACCCATAGCAGCCACGTAAAACATGCAACAACAATTAGAGGACGTCTAACTTGTTTTTGCAGGGTATGCTATGTGATGTGATATGGCCAAGAAGAATGTGATGAATGATATGTGATGTATGAGATTGATCATGTTCTTGTAATAGGATTCACGACTTGCATGTCGATGAATATGACAACCGGCAGGAGCCATAGGAGTTGTCTTTATTTTTTGTATGACCTGCGTGTCATTGAAGAACGCCATGTAACTTACTTTACTTTATTGCTAAACGCGTTAGCCATAGAAGTAGAAGTAGTCGTTGGCGTGACAACTTCATGAAGACACGATGATGGAGATCATGATGATGGAGATCATGGTGTCATGCCGGTGACGATGATGATCATGAGGCCCCGAAGATGAAGATCAAAAGGAGCAAAATGATATTGGCCATATCATGTCACTATTTGATTGCATGTGATGTTTATCATGTTTATGCATCTTGTTTACTTAGGACGACGGTAGTAAATAAGATGATCCCTTACAAAATTTCAAGAAGTGTTCCCCCCTAACTGTGCACCGTTGCTACAGTTCGTCGCTTCTAAGCACCACGTGATGATCGGGTGTGATGGATTCTTACGTTCACATACAACGGGTGTAAGACAGTTTTACACAGCGAAAACACTTAGGGTTAACTTGACGAGCCTAGCATGTGCAGACATGGCCTCGGAACACGGAGACCGAAAGGTCGAGCATGAGTCGTATAGTAGATACGATCAACATGAAGATGTTCACCGATGACAACTAGTCCGTCTCACGTGATGATTGGACACGGCCTAGTTGACTCGGATCATGTGATCACTTAGATGACCAGAGGGATGTCTATCTGAGTGGGAGTTCATAAGATGAACTTAATTATCCTGAACATAGTCAAAAGACCTTTTGCAAATTATGCCGTAAGCTCGCGCTTTAGTTCCACTGTTTAGATATGTTCCTAGAGAAAATATAGTTGAAAGTTGATAGTAGCGATTATGCGATCAGTAGAAAGCTTATGTCCTTAATGCACCGCTCAGTGTGCTGAACCCCAACGTCGTTTGTCGATGTTGCGAACATCGGACATACACGTTTTGATAACTACGTGATAGTTCAGTTAAATGGTTTAAGTAGAGGCACCAAAGACGTTTTCGAAACGTCGCGGAACATATGAGATGTTTCGAGGGCTGAAATTGGGATTTCAGGCTCGTGCCCACGTCAAGAGGTATGAGACCTCCGACAATTTTCTTAGCCTACAAACTAAGGGAGAAAAGCTCAATCGTTGAGCTTGTGCTCAGATTGTCTGAGTGCAACAATCACTTGAATCAAGTGGGAGTTAATCTTCCAGATGAGATAGTGATGTTTCTCCAAAGTCATTGCCACCAAGCTGCTAGAGCTTCGTGATGAACTATAACATATCAGGGATAGATATGATGATCCTTGAGGTATTCGTGATGTTTGACACCGCGAAAGTAGAAATCAAGAAGGAGCATCAATTGTTGATGGTTGATGAAACCACTAGTTTCAAGAAGGGCAAGGGCAAGAAGGGATACTTCATGAAACGGCAAATCAGCTGCTGCTCTAGTGAAGAAACCCAAGGTTGAACCCAAACCCGAGACTAAGTGCTTCTGTAATAAAGGGGACAACCACTGGAGCAGCATTACCCTAGATACTTGGTAGATGAGAAGGCTGGCAAGGTCGATAGAAGTATATTGGATATACATTATGTTAATGTGTACTTTACTAGTACTCCTAGTAGCACCAGGGTATTAAGATACCGGTTCAGTTGCTAAGTGTTAGTAACTCGAAATAAAAGGCTACGAAATAAAAGGAGACTAGCTAAAGGTGAGCTGACGATATGTGTTGGAAGTGTTTCCAAGGTTGATGTGATCAAGCATAGCACGCTCCCTCTACCACAGAGATTGGTGTTTGCGTTGAGCATAGACATGATTGGATTATGTCTATCGCAATACGGTTATTCATTTAAGGAGAATAATGGTTACTCTATTTATTTGAATAATACCTTCGATGGTCTTGCACCTAAATAAATGGTTTATTGAATCTCGATCGTAGTGATACACATTTTCATGCCAAAAGATATAAGATAGTAATGATAGTACCACTTACTTGTGGCACTGCCATGTAAGTCATAATGGTATAAAACGCATGAAGAAGCTCCATGTTGATGGATCTTTGGACTCACTCATTTTTGAAAAGTTTGAGACATGCGAACCATGTCTATTGGTATATATGCATGAAGAAGCTCCATGCAAATGGACCGTTCGGACTCACTTGATTTTGAATCACTTGAGATATGCAAATCATACCACATAGGCAAGATGACTGAAAAGCCTCGGTTTCAATAAGATGGAACAAGATAGCAACTTGTTGGAAGTAACACATTTTGATGTGTGCAGTCCAATGAGTGCTGAGGCATGCAGTGAATATCGTTATGTTCTTACTTCACAGATGATTCGAGTAGATGTTGAGAATATTTACTTCATGAAACACAAGTCTGAATTATTGAATGGTTCAAGTAATTTCAGAGTGAAGTAGCAGATCATTGTGACAAGAGGATAAAATGTCTATGATATGATCATAGAGATGAATATCTGAGTTACGAGTTTTGGCACACAATTAAGACATTGTGGAAATTGTTTCGCAATTAATACCGCCTGGAACACCATAATGTGATGGTGTGTCCGAACATCATAGTTGCACCCTATTGGATATGGTGCGTACCATGATGTCTCTTATCGAATTACCACTATCGTTCATGGGTTGGGCATTAGAGACAACCACATTCACTTTAAATAGGGCACCACGTAATTCCGATGAGATGACACCGTATGAATTATGGTTTAGAGAAACCTAAGTTGTCGTTTCTTAAAGGTTTGAGGCTGCGACGCTTATGTGAAAAAGTTTCAGGATTAAGCTCGAACCCAAAGCGGATAAAATGCATCTTCATAGGAAACCAAAAACAGTTGGGTATACCTCCTAATTCAGATCCGAAAGCAATATGGATTGTTTCTTGAATCGGGTCCTTTCTCGAGGAAAGGTTTCTCTCGAAAGAGTTGAGTGGGAGGATGGAGACTTGATGAGGTTATTGAACCGTCTCTTCAACTAGTGTGTGGCAGGGCACAGGAAGTTGTTCCTGTGGCACCTACACCAATTGAAGTGGAAGCTTATGATATTGATCATGAAACTTCGGATCAAGTCACTACCAAACCTCGTAGGACGACAAGGACACGTACTACTTCGGAGTGGTAAGGTGATCCTGTCTTGAAGGTCATGTTGCTAGACAACAATGAACCTACGAGCTATGGAGAAGCGATGGTGGGCCCGGATTCCGATAAATGGCTCGAGGCCATAAAATCCGAGAACGGATCCATGGACTTTGGTGGACTTGCCCGATGATCGGCAAGCCATTAAGATAAATGGATCTTTAAGAAGAAGACGGACGTGGATGGTAATGTCACCATCTATGAAGCTCGACTTGTGGCGAAGTGTTTTCCGACAAGTTCAAGGAGTTGACTGCGATGAGATTTTCTCACTCGTAGCGATGCTTAAAATCCGTCGGAATCATGTTAGCATTAGCTGCATTTATGAAATCTGGCAGATGGATGTCAAGACAAGTTTCCTTACTAGTTTTCGTAAGGAAAGGTTGTATGCAATATAATCAGAAAAGTTTTGTCGATCCTAAGGATGCTAAAAGGTATGCTAGCACCAGCGATCCTTCTAAGGACTGGAGTGAGCATCTCGGAGTTGGAATGTATGCTTTGATGATGATCAAAGATTTTGGTATATACAAAGTGTATGAGAAACTTGTATTTCCAAACAAGTGAGTGAGAGCACTATAGAATTTCTGATGAGATATGTTGTTGACATATTGATGATCAGAAATGACGTAGAATTTCTGGAAAGCATATAAGGTTATTTTGAAAGTGTCTTTCAATGGAAAGACTGGATTAAGCTGCTTGAACATTGAGCATCAAGATCTATAAGGATAGATCAAAATGCTTAATGGTACTTTCAAATGAGCACATACCTTGACATGATCTTGAAGGTGTTCAAGATGGACCAGTCAAAGAAGGAGTTCTTGCCTGAGTTGTAAGGTACGAAGTTAAGACTTAAAGCTCGACCACGGCAGAATAGAGAGAAAGGACGAAGGTCGTCCCCTATGCTTAAGACGTAGGCTCTTCAGTATGCTATGCTGTGTACCGCACCTGAAGTGTGCCTTGCCATGAGTCAGTCAAGGGGTACAAGAGTGATCCAAGAATGGCTCACAGGACATCGGTCAAAGTTATCCTTAGTAACTAGTGGACTAAGGAATTTTCTCGATTATGGAGGTGGTAAAAGAGTTCGTCGTAAAGGTTACGACGATGCAAGCTTGACACCTATCCGGATAGCTCTGAGTAGAGAGACCGGATACATATAATGGAGCAATAATTTAGAATAGCTCCAAGTAGAACAGTTGTTTGGAATAGCTCCAAATAGAGCGTGGTAGCTGCATCTAGGAGATGACATAGAGATTTGTAAAGCACACACGGATCTGAAAGGTTCAGACCCGTTGACTAAAACCTCTCTCACAAGCAACATGATCAAACATAAAACTCATTGAGTGTTAATCACATAGTGATGTGAACTAGACTACTGACTCTAGTAAACTCTTGGGTATTAGTCACATGGCGATGTGACCTGTGAGTGTTAATCACATGGCGATGTGAACTAGATTATTGACTCTAGTGCAAGTGGGAGACTGTTGGAAATATGCCCTAGAGGCAATAATAAAAGTATTATTATATTTCAATGTTCATGATCAATGTCTTTTATTCATGCTATAACTGTATTATCCGGAAATCGTAATACACGTGTGAATACATAGACCACAATATGTCCCTGGTGAGCCTCTAGTTGACTAGCTCGTTGTGATCAACGGATAGTCATGGTTTCCTGACTATGGACATTGGATGTCGTTGATAACGGGATCACATCATTAGGAGAATGATGTGATGGACAAGACCCAATCCTAAGCATAGCACAAAGATCGTGTAGTTCGTTTGCTAGAGCTTTGCCAATGTCAAGTATCTCTTCCTTTGACCATGAGATCGTGTAACTCCTGGATACCGTAGGAGTGCTTTGGGTGTATCAAACGTCACAACGTAACTGGGTGACTATAAAGGTGCACTACAGGTATCTCCGAAAGTATCTATTGTTTTATGCGGATCGAGACTGGGATTTGTCACTCCGTGTAGACGGAGAGGTATCTCTGGGCCCACTCGGTAGGACATCATCATATGCGCAATGTGACCAAGGAGTTGATCACGGGATGATGTGTTACGGAACGAGTAAAGTGACTTGCCGGTAACGAGATTGAACAAGGTATTGGATACCGACGATCGAATCTCGGGCAAGTAAAATACCGCTAGACAAAGGGAATTGAATATGGGATTGATTAAGTCCTTGACATCGTGGTTCATCCGATGAGATCATCGTGGAACATGTGGGAGCCAACATGGGTATCCAGATCCCGCTGTTGGTTATTGACCGGAGAACGTCTCGGTCATGTCTGCATGTCTCCCGAACCCGTAGGGTCTACACACTTAAGGTTCGATGACGCTAGGGTTATAAAGGAAGCTTGTATGTGGTAACCGAATGTTGTTCGGAGTCCCGGATGAGGTCCCGGACGTCATGAGGAGTTCCGGAATGGTCCGGAGGTAAAGATTTATATATAGGAAGTCCTGTTTCGGCCATCGGGACAAGTTTCGGGGTCATCGGTATTGTACCGGGACCACCGGAAGGGTCCCGGGGGCCCACCGGGTGGGGCCACCTGCCCCGGGGGGGCACATGGGCTGTAGGGGGTGCGCCTTGGCCTACATGGGCCAAGGGCACCAGCCCCAAGAGGCCCATGCGCCTAGGGAACCCTAGAGGGAAGAGTCCTCGAGGGGGAAGGCACCTCCGAGGTGCCTTGGGGAGGATGGACTCCTCCCCCCTCTTGGCCGCACCCCTTTCTTGGAGTAGGGGGCAAGGCTGCGCCTCCCCCCTCTCCCCTGCCCCTATATATAGTGGAGGGGAGGGAGGGCATCTACACCTGAGCCCTTGGCGCCTCCCTCCCTCCCGTGACACCTCCTCCTCTCCCGTAGGTGCTTGGCGAAGCCCTGCAGGATTGCCACGCTCCTCCACCACCACCACGCCGTTGTGCTGCTGTTGGATGGAGTCTTCCTCAACCTCTCCCTCCCTCCTTGCTGGATCAAGGCGTGGGAGACGTCACCGGGCTGTACGTGTGTTGAACGCGGAGGTGCCGTGCGTTCGGCACTTGATCATCGGTGATCTGAATCACGACGAGTACGACTCCATCAACCCCGTCCACTTGAACGCTTCCGCTTAGCGATCTACAAGGGTATGTAGATGCACTCCCCTTTCTACTCGTTGTTGGTCTCTCCATAGATAGATCTTGGTGTTACGTAGGAAAATTTTTGAATTTCTGCTACGTTCCCCAACACGTAGGAATATACAAACCAAGTTCTATAATAAAAAAAAATCCCACTAGGATATGAAAGTGACAACCTATGAGACTCTCTACATGAAAAAATGGTGCTACTTTGAAGCACAACATATGAGACTCACTACATGAAGAACAAGGTGCTACTTTGAAGCACAAGTGTGGAAAAAGAGATGGTAGCATTGCCCCTTTATTTATTTTCTTCTTTTTTTCTCTTTTTTTCTCTTTTTTTCTTTGGCCTTTCTTTTTTTGCTTTTTGGGCAATGCTCTAATAATGATGATCATCACACTTTTATTGATTACAACACATGAATTACAACTCGAAACTAGAACAAGATATGACTCTATATGAATGCCTCCGACGGTGTACCGGGATGGTGCAATGAATCAAGAGTGACATGTATAAAAATTATGCATGGTGGCTTTGCCACAAATACAATGTGAACTACATGATCATGCAATAGAAATATGACAAAAGTAATGTATGTCATGATGATGATGAACAAAACGGTGGAAAGTTGCATGACAATATATCTTGGAATGGCTATGGAAATGTCATAAATAGGTAGGTATGGTGGCTGTTTTGAGGAAGATATAAGAAGGTTTATGTGTGACAGAGCGTATCATATCACGGGGTTTGGATGCACCGGTGAAGTTTGCACCAACTCTCAAGGTGAGAAAGGGCAATGCACGGCACCAAAGAGGCTAGCAATGATGGAAAGGTAAAAGTGCGTATAATCCATGAACTCAATATTAGTCAAAAGAACTCATATACTTATTGCAAAAATTTAGAAGTCATCAAAAACCAAGCACAACGCGCATGCTCCTAGAGGGATAGATTGGTAGGAAAAGACCATCGCTCGTCCCCGCCCGCCACTCATAAGGATGCACAAGCCAGGTACACTTTATGCTTCAAATTTGTTACACAACTTTAACCATACGTGCATGCTACGGGACTTGCTAACTTCAACACAAGCATTCTTTAAATTCATAATCACCCAACTAGCATGACTTTAATATCACTACCTCCCTATCTCAAAACAATTATCAAGTATCAAGTTGATCATGGCATCCAATTCACTCAAGAAAAAGGGTTTCCCCCCGCTTTGTATTACAAAGCAACCATCCGATACAATCCACGATAGGTGCTGGGGCTGAAGTAGCACAAGCACGCCCAAAAGAAAAGAAAAAGAAAAAGAAAAAGAAACAAATGCCGACAATGGCAGGTTGACGAAACAAAGATGGCCAGTGACCGCTGCACCCACCGGAGAAGTACCACCACGCTTCTAGCACTCCGAGGCGTCGCGTACCGAGTAGCACCTTCAGGAAGGAATGCGACGACGACGACGCTGCTGCCCAGACAAGTCCAAGGGATTCCCCCGGTACGCAGAGGGCAGTGGGGAAGGGGCAGATCCGACGCCCTTCAGGAAGGTCCGGCGGCGCCCGCAGGCGTCACCACGTCGGTGATGGACAAGCCACCAGGGATTTCTCCCAACCCAAACAACCACCACCACCCCGGACGATCGGAAGCGCTCCACCAGAACTGCCGCCCACCAACATGTGCTACCACAGTCACTGAACCATCAACGCCGTCTCGCTGAGCCACCGACACGAGACCTGGAGGAGGGACGAGGGGCCAACGGGCTCGGGGGAAGCCGCAACTCAGCTGATGGGAGGGGACTACCACCACCGCCGACGCGGAGCCGACCGGACGTGGCGACAGGAGCTTCCTATGATAGTTTTTATTATACCCAACTTCCTATGATAGTTTTTATTATACCCAACTTGGATGCTCATCATTCTAGGATCAATTTATAACCATAGCAAATACCATGCTGTTCTAAAATACTCTCAAAATAATATAAGTGAAGCATGAGAGATCAACAATTTCTTCGAAATTAAACCACCACCGTGCTCTAAAAGATATAAGTGAAGCACTAGAGCAAAAACTATCTAGCTCAAAAGATATAAGTGAAGCACATAGAGTATTCTAGTAAATTTCAATCAAGGAGGCTTCTCCCAAAAGGTGTGTTACAGCAAGGATGATTGTGGTAAACTAAAAAGCAAAGACTAATATAATACACGACGCTCCAAGCAAAACACATATCATGTGGCGAATAAAAATATAGCTCCAAGTAAAGTTACCAATGAACGAAGATGAAAGAGGGGATGCCTTCCGGGGGCATCCCCAAGCTTAGGCTTTTGGCTATTCTTGAATATCTTGGGGTGCCTTGGGCATCCCCAAGCTTAGGCTTTTGCCACCCTTTATTCCATAGTCCATCAAAGCTCTACCCAAAACTTGAAAACTTCACAACACAAAACTCAACAGGAAATCTCATAAGCTCCGTTAGTGAAAGAAAACAAAACCACCACATAAGGTACTGTAACAAACTCATTCTTTATTTATATTGGTGTTAAAACTACTGTATTACAAGTTCTCTATGGTTCATACCCTTACATACTAGCCATAGATGCATCAAAATAAGCAGACAACATGCGAAAAACAGAATCTGTCAAAAACAGAACAGTCTGTAGCAATCTGTAACTAACGCAAACTTCTGGAACTTTAAAAATCCTACCAAAATAGAAGTCCTAAACAATTTGTTTATTGAACAGAAGCAAAAAGAATCAATGCAAAAGCTCGTTTCTGTGATTTATTGAATCGTTTCTCGTGAGCACGAAGTTTCTGTTTTTCAGCAAAATCAAATCAAATCATATCATAGGTTATCCTATAGGTTCTACTTGGCACAAACACTAAATAAAACATGAAAACACATCTAAACAGAAAGTAGAAACAAAATTTATTACTAAACAAGAACAAAAACAATAAACATCAAGAAAATTGTGTTGCCTCCCAACTAGCGCAATCGTTTAATGCCCCTAGCTAGGCATAAAAACGAAGATAGATTTAAGTAGTGCCATCTTTGGCACTTGATTCATAGGTAGAGCACTTATAATCTTTGGGGTTTTCTCCCTTTTTTGCAATGATAAAGCCTTTAGGGAAAAATTCAAGAAATTCGTTTGTAACGGAAGGTTCCTTAATAATAGAAAGACAGTTGGGATGATCACTTGTGGAATTGAGATCCGCATGTCCCTTATTAGAAGATTCACCCTTGTTTTTAGGAACATAAATAAACTCGGCGGTTCGGGTAGGGGGTTTTGGAGTGTTTTTCATGGAAGAAAACTCAGAACCTAAGTTAGTAATGATATCCTCAAGTTTACCGATTCTTGCGGAATCTAGATCTATTTTTTCATTAACTATAGGTTCTTTCTCTTTAAGATTTTTCAAAGTAACTCCAACCCTAGATCCGTATTGGGTAATTTGATTATGAATCTTTTTATCCAAATTTTCAAGTAACTCAACAGTGGCAATTTTATTTTCAATGATCTCAAGCCGTTGCATAACATGTTCCAAAATTAGAACAGTTCCATTAACCAAAAGAGGTGGTGGGCCAAACAAATCTAACATGGAATTATAAGCTTCAAACGTGTGGCTATTCAAGAAATCCCCTCCGGCAACGTATCAAGAATGCATCTATTCCAAGGAGTAATGCCTACATAAAAATTGCAAATAAGAACGGAAGTAGAAAGCTTCCTAGTAGATTTATTTTGAGCATTGCAAATTCTATGCCAAGCATTCTTTAAATTTTCTCCCTCCCTTTGCTTAAAATTGAGAATTTCATGTTTGGGAGCAATAACAAGGATAGGAGGACTAGCCATAACGACAAGGTAGACGATCTAACACACGAGCAAACGGAAAAAGGCAAGCGGGAGAGAGAGGAAGAAGAAGGCAAGCGGAAAAGAGAGGAGATTGGGAAAGAGAGGGCGAATAAAAGGGCAAAGGTGAAGTGGGGGAGAGGAAAACGAGAGGCAAATGGCAAATAATGTAAATGCGAGGGAGATGAGTTTGTGATGGGTACTTGGTATGTCTTGACCTGAGCCAAGACCTCCCCGGCAACGGCGCCAGAAATCCTTCTTGCTACGTCTTGAGCTTGCGTTGGTTTTCCTTGAAGAGGAAAGGGTGATGTAGCTGTTGGGGAACGTAGCAGAAATTCAAAAAATTTCCTACGTGTCACCAAGATCTATCTATGGAGAGACCAGCAACGAGTAGAAAGAGAGTGCATCTACATACCCTTGTAGATCGCTAAGCGGAAGCGTTCAAGTGAACGGGGTTGATGGAGTCGTACTCGTCGTGATTCAAATCACCGATGATCCTAGTGCCGAACGGACGGCACCTCCGTGTTCAACACACGTACAGCCCGGTGACGTCTCCCACGCCTTGATCCAGCAAGGAGAGAGGGAGAGGTTGAGGAAGACTCCATCCAACAGCAGCACAACGGCGTGGTGGTGGTGGAGGAGTGTGGCAATCCAGCAGGGCTTCGCCAAGCACCATGGGAGAGGAGGAGTAGGAAGAGAGGTAGGGCTGTGCCAGAACTTCGTGTATAGCTCCCATGCGCCTCCCCACTATATATAGGGGTGGAGGGGCTGGTTTCTTGCCCTCCAAGTCCATTGGGGCGTTGGCCAAGGTGGAAGGAAAGAAATCTCATTATTTCCTTCCCCACCGATTGTTATCCCCCCTTTTTAGGGATCTTGATCTTATCCCTTCGGGATATGATCTTATTCCTTCTAAGGGGGGATCTTGGTGCGCCTTGACCAGGGGTGTGGGGCCTTGCCCCCACTACCCACGTCCATGTGGGTCCCCCCATGCAGGTGGGCCCCACTCCGGAACCTTCTAGAACCTTCCCGGTACAATACCGAAAAATCCCAAACATTTTCCGGTGGCCAAAATAGGACTTCCCGTATATAAATCTTTACCTCCGGACCATTCCGGAACTCCTCGTGATGTCCGGGATCTCATCCGGGACTCCGAACAACATTCGGTAACCACATACAAACTTCCTTTATAACCCTAGCGTCATCGAACCTTAAGTGTGTAGACCCTACGGGTTCGGGAGACATGTAGACATGACCGAGACGTTCTCCGGTCAATAACCAACAGCGGGATCTGGATACCCATGATGGCTCCCACATGTTCCACGATGATCTCATCGGATGAACCACGATGTCAAGGACTTAATCAATCCCGTATTCAATTCCCTTTGTCTATCGGTATGTTACTTGCCCGAGATTCGATCGTCGGTATCCAATACCTTGTTCAATCTCGTTTCTGGCAAGTCACTTTACTCGTTCCGTAACACATCATCCCGTGATCAACTCCTTGGTCACATTGCGCATATGATGATGTCCTACCGAGTGGGCCCAGAGATACCTCTCCGTTTACACGGAGTGACAAATCCCAGTCTCGATCCGCATAAAACAATAGATACTTTCGGAGATACCTGTAGTGCACCTTTATAGTCACCCAGTTACGTTGTGACGTTTGATACACCCAAAGCACTCCTACGGTATCCAGGAGTTACACGCTCTCATGGTCGAAGGAAGAGATACTTGACATTGGCAAAGCTCTAGCAAATGAACTACACGATCTTTTGTGCTAGTCTTAGGATTGGGTCTTGTCCATCACATCATTCTCCTAATGATGTGATCCCGTTATCAACGACATCCAATGTCCATAGCCAGGAAACCATGATTATCTGTTGATCACAACGAGCTAGTCAACTAGAGGCTCACTAGGGACATATTGTGGTCTATGTATTCACACGTGTATTACGATTTCCGGATAATACAGTTATAGCATGAATAAAAGACAATTATCATGAACAAGGAAATATAATAATAATACTTTTATTATTCCCTCTAGGGCATATTTCCAACAGTCTCCCACTTGCACTAGAGTCAATAATCTAGTTCACATCGCCATGTGATTAACACTCACAGGTCACATCGCCATGTGACTAATACCCAAGAGTTTACTAGAGTCAGTAGTCTAGTTCACATCACTATGTGATTAACACTCAATGAGTTTTATGTTTGATCATGTTGCTTGTGAGAGAGGTTTTAGTCAACGGGTCTGAACCTTTCAGATCCGTGTGTGATTTACAAATCTCTATGTCATCTCCTAGATGCAGCTACCACGCTCTATTTGGAGCTATTCCAAACAACTGTTCTACTTGGAGCTATTCTAAATTATTGCTCCATTATATGTATCCGGTCTCTCTACTCAGAGCTATCCGAATAGGTGTCAAGCTTGCATCGTCGTAACCTTTACGACGAACTCTTTTACCACCTCCATAATCGAGAAAATTCCTTAGTCCACTAGTTACTAAGGATAACTTTGACCGCTGTCCTGTGAGCCATTCTTGGATCACTCTTGTACCCCTTGACTGACTCATGGCAAGGCACACTTCAGGTGCGGTACACAACATAGCATACTGAAGAGCCTACGTCTTAAGCATAGGGGACGACCTTCGTCCTTTCTCTCTATTCTGCCGTGGTCGAGCTTTAAGTCTTAACTTCGTACCTTACAACTCAGGCAAGAACTCCTTCTTTGACTGGTCCATCTTGAACACCTTCAAGATCATGTCAAGGTATGTGCTCATTTGAAAGTATTATTAAGCATTTTGATCTATCCTTAAAGATCTTGATGCTCAATGTTCAAGTAGCTTAATCCAGGCTTTCCATTGAAAAACACTTTCAAAATAACCCTATATGCTTTCCAGAAATTCTACGTCATTTCTGATCAACAATATGTCAACAACATATACTCATCAGAAATTCTATAGTGCTCCCACTCACTTCTTTGGAAATACAAGTTTCTCATAAACTTTGTACAAACCCAAAATTTTTGATCATCATCAAAGCATACATTCCAACTCCGAGATGCTCACTCCAGTCCTTAGAAGGATTGCTGGAGCTTTGCATACTTATTAGCATCTTTCGGGATTGACGAAACCTTCCGGTTGTATCACATACAACCTTTCCTCATTAAAATCGTCGAGGAAACAATGTTTTGACATCCTATCTGCAAGATTTCATAAACAATGCAGTAATCGCTAATATAATTCCAACGGACTCTTAGCATCGCTACGAGTGAGAAAATCTCATCGTAGTCAACTCCTTGAACTTGTCGGAAAACATCTTAACGACAAGTCGAGCTTTCTTAATGGTGACATTTACCATCATTGTCCGTCTTCCTTTTGAAATCCATCTGTACTCATTAGCCTTACGACCATCGAGCCGTTCTGCCAAAGTCTACACATTGTTTTCATACATGGATCCTCTCTCGGATTTTATGGCCTCAAGCCATTTATCGGAATCCGGGCCCACCATCGCTTCTCCATAGCTCGTAGGTTCATTGTTATCTAGCAACATGACCTTCAAGACAGGATTACGTACCACTCTGAAGTAGTACGCATCCTTGTCATCCTACGAGGTTTGGGAGTGACTTGATTCGAAGTTTCATGATCAATATCATAAGCTTCCACTTCAATTGGTGTAGGTGCCACAGGAACAACTCCCTGTGCCCTGTCACACACTAGTTGAAGAGACGGTTCAATAACCTCATCAAGTCTCCACCATCCTCCCACTCAATTCTTTCGAGAGAAACTTTTCCTCGAGAAAGGACCCGATTCTAGAAACAATCCATATTGCTTTTGGATCTGAATTAGGAGGTATACCCAACTATTTTGGGTTTCCTATGAAGATGCATTTTATCCGCTTTGGGTTCGAGCTTATCAACCTGAAACTTTTTCATATAAGCGTCGCAGCCCCAAACTTTTAAGAAACGACAACTTAGGTTTCTCTAAATCATAATTCATACGGTGTCATCTCATCGGAATTACGTGGTGCCCTATTTAAAGTGAATGTGGTTGTCTCTAATGCCTAACCCATGAACGATAGTGGTAATTCGATAAGAGATATCATGGTGCGCTCCATATCCAATAGGGTGCAACTATGATGTTCGGACACACCATCACATTATGGTGTTCCAGGCGGTATTAATTGCGAAACAATTTCCACAATGTCTTAATTGTGTGCCAAAACTCGTAACTCAGATATTCATCTCTATGATCATATCATAGACATTTTATCCTCTTGTCACAATGATCTGCTACTTCACTCTGAAATTACTTGAACCATTCAATAATTCAGACTTGTGTTTCATCAAGTAAATATACTCAACATTTACTCGAATCATCTGTGAAGTAAGAACATAATGATATTCACTGCATGCCTCAGCACTCATTCGACTGCACACATCAAAATGTGTTACTTCCAACAAGTTGCTATCTTTTTCCATCTTACTGAAAATGAGGCTTTTCAGTCATCTTGCCCATGTGGTATGATTTGCATATCTCAAGTGATTCAAAATCAAGTGAGTCCGAACGATCCATTTGCATGGAGTTTCTACATGCATGTACACCAATAGACATGGTTCGCATGTCTCAAACTTTTCAAAAACGAGTGAGTCCAAAGATCCATCAACATGGAGCTTCTTCATGCGTTTTATACCATTATGACTTACATGGCAGTGCCACAAGTAAGTGGTACTATCATTACTATCTTATATCTTTTGGCATGAAAATGTGTATCACTACGACCGAGATTCAATAAACCATTCCTTTAGGTGCAAGACCATTGAAGGTATTATTCAAAAATAGAGTAACCATTATTCTCCTTAAATGAATAACCATATTGCGATAGACATAATCCAATCATGTCTATGCTCAATGCAAACACCAATCTCGGTGGTAGAGGGAGCGTGCGATGCTTGATCATATCAACCTTGGAAACACTTCCAACATATATCGTCAGCTCACCTTTAGCTAGTCTCCGTTTATTCCGTAGCTTTTATTTCGAGTTACTAACACTTAGCAACCGAACCCGTATCCAATACCCTGGTGCTACTAGGAGTACTAGTAAAGTACACATTAACATAATGTATATCCAATATACTTCTATCGACCTTGCCAGCCTTCTCATCTACCAAGTATCTAGGGTAATGCTGCTCCAGTGGTTGTTCCCCTTATTACAGAAGCACTTAGTCTCGGGTTTGGGTTCAACCTTGGGTTTCTTCACTAGAGCAGAAGCTGAATTGCCGTTTCATGAAGTATCCCTTTGTTCCCTTGCCCTTCTTGAAACTAGTGGTTTCACCAACCATCAACAATTGATGCTCCTTCTTGATTTCTACTTTCGCGGTGTCAAACATCATGAATATTTCAAGGATCATCATATCTATCCCTGATATGTTATAGTTAATCACGAAGCTCTAGCAGCTTGGTGGCAATGACTTTGGGGAAACATCACTATCTCATCTAGAGGATCAACTCCCACTCGATTCAAGTGATTGTTGTGCTCAGACAATCTGAGCACAAGCTCAACGATTGAGCTTTTCTCCCTTAGTTTGCAGGGTAAGAAAATCGTCGGAGGTCTTATACCTCTTGACGTGGGCACGAGCCTGAAATCCCAATTTCAGCCCTCCAAACATCTCATATGTTCCGCGACGTTTCGAAAACATCTTTGGTGCCTCTACTTAAACCATTTAATTGAACTATCACGTAGTTATCAAAACGTGTATGTCCGATGTTCGCAACATCGACAAACGACGTTGGCGTTCAGCACACTGAGCGGTGCATTAAGGACATAAGCTTTCTACTGATCGCATAATCGCTACTATCAACTTTCAACTATATTTTCTCTAGGAACATATCTAAACAGTGGAACTAAAGCGCGAGCTTACGACATAATTTGCAAAAGGTCTTTTGACTATGTTCAGGATAATTAAGTTCATGTTATGAACTCCCACTTAGATAGACATCCCTCTGGTCATCTAAGTGATCACATGATCCGAGTCAACTAGGCCGTGTCCGATCATCACGTGAGACGAACTAGTCATCATCGGTGAACATCTTCATGTTGATCGTATCTACCATACGACTCATGCTCGACCTTTCGGTCTCCGTGTTCCGAGGCCATGTCTGCACATGCTAGGCTCGTCAAGTTAACCCTAAGTGTTTTCGCTGTGTAAAACTGTCTTACACCCGTTGTATGTGAGCGTAAGAATCCATCACACCCGATCATCACGTGGTGCTTAGAAGCGACGAACTGTAGCAACGGTGCACAGTTAGGGGAGAACACTTCTTGAAATTTTGTAAGGGATCATCTTATTTACTACCATCGTCCTAAGCAAACAAGATGCATAAACATGATAAACATCACATGCAATCAAATAGTGACATGATATGGCCAATATCATTTTGCTCCTTTTGATCTTCATCTTCGGGGCTCCATGATCATCATCGTCACCGGCACGACACCATGATCTCCATCATCATGATCTCCATCATCGTGTCTTCATGAAGTTGTCACGCCAACGACTACTTCTACTTCTATGACTAACGCGTTTAGCAATAAAGTAAAGTAGTTTACATGGCGTTCTTCAATGACACGCAGGTCATACAATAAATAAAGACAACTCCTATGGCTCCTGCCGGTTGTCATACTCATCGACATGCAAGTCGTGAATCCTATTACAAGAACATGATCAATCTCATACATCACATATCATTCATCACATTCTTCTTGGCCATATCACATCACATAGCATACCCTGCAAAAACAAGTTAGACGTCCTCTAATTGTTGTTGCATGTTTTACGTGGCTGCTATGGGTTTCTAGCAAGAACGTTTCTTACTTACGCAAGACCACAACGTGATATGCCAATTGCTATTTACCCTTCATAAGGACCCTTTTTATCGAATCCGTTCCGACTAAAGTGGGAGAGACTGGCACCCGCTAGCCACCTTATGCACCAAGTGCATGTCAATCGGTGGAACCTGTCTCACGTAAGAGTACGTGTAAGGTCGGTCCGGGCCGCTTCATCCCACAATACCGTCGAAACAAGATTGGACTAGTAACGGTAAGCATATTGAACAACATCAACGCCCACAACTACTTTGTGTTCTACTCGTGCAAAGAATCTACGCAATAGACCTAGCTCATGATGCCACTGTTGGGGAACGTAGCAGAAATTCAAAATTTTCCTACGTGTCACCAAGATCTATCTATGGAGAGACCAGCAACGAGTAGAAAGAGAGTGCATCTACATACCCTTGTAGATCGCTAAGCGGAAGCGTTCAAGTGAACGGGGTTGATGGAGTCGTACTCGTCGTGATTCAAATCACCGATGATCCTAGTGCCGAACGGACGGCACCTCCGCGTTCAACACACGTACATCCCAGTGACGTCTCCCACGCCTTGATCCAGCAAGGAGAGAGGGAGAGGTTGAGGAAGACTCCATCCAACAGCAGCACAACGGCGTGGTGGTGGTGGAGGAGCGTGGCAATCCAGCAGGGCTTCGCCAAGCACCATGGGAGAGGAGGAGTAGGGAGAGAGGTAGGGCTGTGCCAGAACTTCGTGTATAGCTCCCATGCGCCTCCCCACTATATATAGGGGTGGAGGGGCTGGTTTCTTGCCCTCCAAGTCCATTGGGGCGTTGGCCAAGGTGGGAGGAAAGAAATCTCATTATTTCCTTCCCCACCGATTGTTATCCCCCCTTTTTAGGGATCTTGATCTTATCCCTTCGGGATATGATCTTATTCCTTCTAAGGGGGGATCTTGGTGCGCCTTGACCAGGGGTGTGGGGCCTTGCCCCCACTACCCACGTCCATGTGGGCCCCCCCATGCAGGTGGGCCCCACTCCGGAACCTTCTAGAACCTTCCCGGTACAATACCGAAAAATCCCGAACATTTTCCGGTGGCCAAAATAGGACTTCCCATATATAAATCTTTACCTCCGGACCATTCCGGAACTCCTCGTGACGTCCGGGATCTCATCCAGGACTCCGAACAACATTCGGTAACCACATACAAACTTCCTTTATAACCCTAGCGTCATCGAACCTTAAGTGTGTAGACCCTACGGGTTCGGGAGACATGTAGACATGACCGAGACGTTCTCCGGTCAATAACCAACAGCGGGATCTGGATACCCATGATGGCTCCCACATGTTCCACGATGATCTCATCGGATGAACCACGATGTCAAGGACTTAATCAATCCCGTATTCAATTCCCTTTGTCTATCGGTATGTTACTTGCCCGAGATTCGATCATCGGTATCCAATACCTTGTTCAATCTCGTTACCGGCAAGTCACTTTACTCGTTCCATAACACATCATCCCGTGATCAACTCCTTGGTCACATTGCGCATATGATGATGTCCTACCGAGTGGGCCCAGAGATAACTCTCCGTTTACACGGAGTGACAAATCCCAGTCTCGATCCGCATAAAACAATAGATACTTTCGGAGATACCTGTAGTGCACCTTTATAGTCACCCAGTTACGTTGTGACGTTTGATACACCCAAAGCACTCCTACGGTATCCAGGAGTTACACGCTCTCATGGTCGAAGGAAGAGATACTTGACATTGGCAAAGCTCTAGCAAATGAACTACACGATCTTTTGTGCTAGTCTTAGGATTGGGTCTTGTCCATCACATCATTCTCCTAATGATGTGATCCCGTTATCAACGACATCCAATGCCCATAGCCAGGAAACCATGACTATCTGTTGATCACAACGAGCTAGTCAACTAGAGGCTCACTAGGGACATATTGTGGTCTATGTATTCACACGTGTATTACGATTTCCGGATAATACAGTTATAGCATGAATAAAAGACAATTATCATTAACAAGGAAATATAATAATAATACTTTTATTATTGCCTCTAGGGCATATTCACACGTGTATTTCGAGTTAGCTTTTATTTCCGGATAATACAGTTATATAATAATAATACGTTAGCTAGTCTCCGTTTATTCCGTAGCTTTTATTTCGAGTTACTAACACTTAGCAACCGAACCGGTATCCAATATCCTGGTGCTACTAGGAGTACTAGTAAAGTACACATTAACATAATGTATATCCAATATACTTCTATCGACCTTGCCAGCCTTCTCATCTACCAAGTATCTAGGGTAATGCTGCTCCAGTGGTTGTTCCCCTTATTACAGAAGCACTTAGTCTCGGGTTTGGGTTCAACCTTGGGTTTCTTCACTAGAGCAGCAGCTGAATTGCCGTTTCATGAAGTATCCCTTTGTTCCCTTGCCCTTCTTGAAACTAGTGGTTTCACCAACCATCAACAATTGATGCTCCTTCTTGATTTCTACTTTCGCGGTGTCAAACATCATGAATATTTCAAGGATCATCATATCTATCCTTGATATGTTATAGTTAATCACGAAGCTCTAGCAGCTTGGTGGCAATGACTTTGGGGAAACATCACTATCTCATCTGGAGGATCAACTCCCACTCGATTCAAGTGATTGTTGTGCTCAGACAATCTGAGCACAAGCTCAATGATTGAGCTTTTCTCCCTTAGTTTGCAGGCTAAGAAAATCGTCGGAGGTGTTATACCTCTTGACGTGGGCACGAGCCTGAAATCCCAATTTCAGCCCTCGAAACATCTCATATGTTCCGCGACGTTTCGAAAACGTCTTTGGTGCCTCTACTCAAACCATTTAATTGAACTATCACGTAGTTATCAAAACGTGTATGTCCGATGTTCGCAACATCGACAAACGACGTTGGGGTTCAGCACACTGAGCGGTGCATTAAGGACATAAGCTTTCTACTGATCGCATAATCGCTACTATCAACTTTCAACTATATTTTCTCTAGGAACATATCTAAACAGTGGAACTAAAGCGCGAGCTTACGACATAATTTGCAAAAGGTCTTTTGACTATGTTCAGGATAATTAAGTTCATCTTATGAACTCCCACTCAGATAGACATCCCTCTGGTCATCTAAGTGATTACATGATCCGAGTCAACTAGGCCGTGTCCGATCATCACGTGAGACGGACTAGTCATCATCGGTGAACATCTTCATGTTGATCGTATCTGCTATACGACTCATGCTCGACCTTTCGGTCTCCGTGTTCCGAGGCCATGTCTGTACATGCTAGGCTCGTCAAGTTAACCCTAAGTGTTTTCGCTGTGTAAAACTGTCTTACACCCGTTGTATGTGAACGTAAGAATCCATCACACCCGATCATCACGTGGTGCTTAGAAGCGACGAACTGTAGCAACGGTGCATAGTTAGGGGAGAACACTTCTTGAAATTTTGTAAGGGATCATCTTATTTACTACCGTCGTCCTAAGCAAACAAGATGCATAAACATGATAAACATCACATGCAATCAAATAGTGACATGATATGGCCAATATCATTTTGCTCCTTTTGATCTTCATCTTCGGGGCTCCATGATCATCATCGTCACCGGCACGACACCATGATCTCCATCATCATGATCTCCATCATCATGTCTTCATGAAGTTGTCACGCCAACGACTACTTCTACTTCTATGACTAACGCGTTTAGCAATAAAGTAAAGTAGTTTACATGGCGTTCTTCAATGACACGCAGGTCATACAATAAATAAAGACAACTCCTATGGCTCCTGCCGGTTGTCATACTCATCGACATGCAAGTCGTGAATCCTATTACAAGAACATGATCAATCTCATACATCACATATCATTCATCACATTCTTCTTGGCCATATCACATCACATAGCATACCCTGCAAAAACAAGTTAGACGTCCTCTAATTGTTGTTGCATGTTTTACGTGGCTGCTATGGGTTTCTAGCAAGAACGTTTCTTACCTACGCAAGACCACGACGTGATATGCCAATTGCTATTTACCCTTCATAAGGACCCTTTTCATCGAATCCGTTCCGACTAAAGTGGGAGAGACTGGCACCCGCTAGCCACCTTATGCACCAAGTGCATGTCAATCGGTGGAACCTGTCTCACGTAAGAGTACGTGTAAGGTCGGTCCGGGCTGCTTCATCCCACAATACCGTCGAAACAAGATTGGACTAGTAACGGTAAGCATATTGAACAACATCAACGCCCACAACTACTTTGTGTTCTACTCGTGCAAAGAATCTACGCAATAGACCTAGCTCATGATGCCACTGTTGGGGAACGTAGCAGAAATTCAAAAAATTTCCTACGTGTCACCAAGATCTATCTATGGAGAGACCAGCAATGAGTAGAAAGAGAGTACATCTACATACCCTTGTAGATCGCTAAGCGGAAGCGTTCAAGTGAACGGGGTTGATGGAGTCGTACTCGTCGTGATTCAAATCACCGATGATCCTAGTGCCGAACGGACGGCACCTCCGCGTTCAACACACGTACAGCCCGGTGACGTCTCCCACGCCTTGATCCAGCAAGGAGAGAGGGAGAGGTTGAGGAAGACTCCATCCAACAGCAGCACAACGGCGTGGTGGTGGTGGAGGAGCGTGGCAATCCAGCAGGGCTTCGCCAAGCACCATGGGAGAGGAGGAGTAGGAAGAGAGGTAGGGCTGTGCCAGAACTTCGTGTATAGCTCCCATGCGCCTCCCCACTATATATAGGGGTGGAGGGGCTGGTTTCTTGCCCTCCAAGTCCATTGGGGCGTTGGCCAAGGTGGGAGGAAAGAAATCTCATTATTTCCTTCCCCACCGATTGTTATCCCCCCTTTTTAGGGATCTTGATCTTATCCCTTCGGGATATGATCTTATTCCTTCTAAGGGGGGGTCTTGGTGCGCCTTGACCAGGGGTGTGGGGCCTTGCCCCCACTACCCACGTCCATGTGGGTCCCCCCATGCAGGTGGGCCCCACTCCGGAACCTTCTAGAACCTTCCCGGTACAATACCGAAAAATTCCGAACATTTTCCGGTGGCCAAAATAGGACTTCCCATATATAAATCTTTACCTCCGGACCATTCCGGAACTCCTCGTGATGTCCGGGATCTCATCCGGGACTCCGAACAACATTCGGTAACCACATACAAACTTCCTTTATAACCCTAGCGTCATCGAACCTTAAGTGTGTAGACCCTACGGGTTCGGGAGACATGTAGACATGACCGAGACGTTCTCCGGTCAATAACCAACAGCGGGATCTGGATACCCATGATGGCTCCCACATGTTCCACGATGATCTCATCGGATGAACCACGATGTCAAGGACTTAATCATTCCCGTATTCAATTCCCTTTGTCTATCGGTATGTTACTTGCCCGAGATTCGATCGTCGGTATCCAATACCTTGTTCAATCTCGTTTCTGGCAAGTCACTTTACTCGTTCCGTAACACATCATCCCGTGATCAACTCCTTGGTCACATTGCGCATATGATGATGTCCTACCGAGTGGGCCCAGAGATACCTCTCCGTTTACACGGAGTGACAAATCCCAGTCTCGATCCGCATAAAACAATAGATACTTTCGGAGATACCTGTAGTGCACCTTTATAGTCACCCAGTTACGTTGTGACGTTTGATACACCCAAAGCACTCCTACGGTATCCAGGAGTTACACGCTCTCATGGTCGAAGGAAGAGATACTTGACATTGGCAAAGCTCTAGCAAATGAACTACACGATCTTTTGTGCTAGTCTTAGGATTGGGTCTTGTCCATCACATCATTCTCCTAATGATGTGATCCCGTTATCAACGACATCCAATGTCCATAGCCAGGAAACCATGACTATCTGTTGATCACAACGAGCTAGTCAACTAGAGGCTCACTAGGGACATATTGTGGTCTATGTATTCACACGTGTATTACGATTTCCGGATAATACAGTTATAGCATGAATGAAAGACAATTATCATGAACAAGGAAATATAATAATAATACTTTTATTATTGCCTCTAGGCATATTTCCAACAGTAGCACAGTAGCGTAAGTATTTCCCTCAGTTTTTGAGAACCAAGGTATCAATCCAGTAGGAGGCTCCTCACAAGTCCCACGAACCTACACAAACAAACAAAGAACTCACAACCAACACGATAAAGGGGTTGTCAATCCCTTCACGTCCACTTGCGAAAGTGAGATCTGATAGAGATAATATGATAAGATAAATATATTTTTGGTATTTTGTAATATAGATGCAGAAAACAAAGATGCAAATAAAAGTAGATCGAAAGCTTATATGATAAAAGATAGACCCGGGGGCCATAGGTTTCACTAGAGGCTTCTCTCAAGATAGCATAAGTATTACGGTGGGTGAACTAATTACTGTCGAGCAATTGATAGAAAAGCGAATAATTATGATGTTATGTAGGCATGATCATGTATATAGGCATCACTTCCATGACAAGTAGATCGACTCCTGACTGCATCTACTACTATTACTCCACACATTGACCGCTGTCCATCATGCATCTAGTACTAAATTCATAAGAACAGAGTAATGCATTAAGAAAGATGACAAGATGTAGAGGGATAAACTCAAGCAATATGATATAAACCCCATCTTTTTATCATCGATGGCAACAATACAATACGTGTCTTGCAACCCTTTCTGTCACTGGGTAAGAACACCACAAGGTTGAACCCAAAGCTAAGCACTTCTCCCATGGTAAGAAAGATCAATCTTGTAGGCCAAACCAAACTGATAATTCGAAGAGACTTTGCAAAGATAACTCAATCATACATAAAAGGAGTCAAAGAAGATTCAAATATTATTCATAGATAAACTTGATCATAAACCCACAATTCATCGGATCTCGACAAATACACCGCAAAAAGAGATTACATCGAATAGATCTCCACAAGAGAGGAGGAGAACATTGTATTGAGATCCAAAAAGAGAGAAGAAGCCATGTAGATAATAACTATGGACCTGAATGTCTGTGGTAAACTACTCACAACTCATTGGAGGGGCTATGATGTTGATGTAGAAGCCCTCCGTGGTGGATTCCCCCTCTGGCAGAATGCCGGCGACGGCTCCAAGATGGGATCTCGTGGATACAGAAGGTTAAGGTGGTGGAAATATTTCTCCGGTGGCTCCCTGGATGTTTTCGGGGTATGTAGGCTTATATAGGAGGAAGAAGTACGTCGGTGGCCGCCTGAGGGGCCCACGAGACAGGGGGCACGCCCAGGAGGGGTGGGCGCGCCCTCCTATCTTGTGGCCGCCTCGGCTGCTTCTTGGCTTGCACTCCAAGTCCTCTGGATCACGTTCGTTCCAAAAATCACGCTCCCGAAGGTTTCATTCCGTTTGGACTCCGTTTGATATTCCTTTTCTTCGAAATACTGAAATAGGCAAAAAAAACAGCAATACGGGTTGGGCCTCTGGTTAGTAGGTTAGTCCCAAAAATGATATAAATGTGTAAAATAAAGCCCATGGACATTCAAAACAGGTAATATTATAGCATGGAACAATCAAAAATTATAGATACGTTGAAGACATATCAGTGAAGCCCAAGGCGACTTCAACCCCAACATCACCTTCCCCCATGGGCGCCCAATCTAGCGCACGCCCTCGCCCGCGTTCGCCGACGTGCAGTACCCGCCGTACACGTACTTGCCGCCGGACTACGCAGCCTCACCGACGCAACGGAGGCTGACATGGAAGACATCATCGCAGCCGGCTCGGCCGCCGCCGCCGCTTCACCCGGGTTCACTACCCATGACGGCTCGATTGATCGCGGCGACATGGACGACGAGCTCGACTACGGCGAGGAAGAGCCGGAGGAGGAGGAAGAAGAGGAGGAGGAGCCGGCGCCGACGAGGAAAGGCAAGAAGAAGAAGAAGACGGCGGCCAAGACCAGCGAGCCGCGCATCAAGTGGGCGCCCAAGGAAGAGGAGTGCCTCGCCGAAGCGTGGAAGGTCGTCTACCTCGACCCGATCACCGGCACGAAACCAGAGCATCGAGAGGTATTGGGCCCGCATCAAGGCCGAGTTCGACGAGCGCAAGCTCGTCGACCCCTACTTCAAAGGCGTCCACATGAAGCGTGGGTCGAAGGCGATGGCGAACCATTGGGGGCTCATCCAAACGGCGTGCAACAAATGGCATGGGATCGTCGAGGAGGTCGCGGCTCGCCCGTAGAGCGGCACCAGCGTCGAGGATCAGGTATAGCACGCCATCTTACTAGTGCTTTTCGCCGTGTGCGCGCCCGGGCGCGCGCTCGCGCTGACTGATGTTATTTTCCTCGGCGCAGCTGCTACGCATGTTCGCCATGTGTCCGCGATGACAACAGCGATGTAGAGTTCAAGTACCTCCACGTCTTCAAGCGGATCGACAAGTGCGAGAAGTGGGCGGTCGTCCGGCGCACCCTCGACAAGGCCAAAGAGACGTACAAACCGGACGCGCCGACCCCGAGCGCGGCCGACGGGTGCCCGGACGGCCACAAAGGGGCCAAGAAAGAGAAACACGTCGAGTCGGCTGCCGCACGCGTGCAAGAGTCCATCGAGCACTACCTCGCCGATGCCAAGACCAGGGCCGCCCAGCGAGAAGAGAAAACTGAAGCGAGGTGGGCTGCTTTGATGACGAACAACACCGTCAAACTCGACTTGCTCCGGACCAACATCGCCGCGAAACTCAAAGCTCAAGATGCCAAGAAGAGGAACAACGACCTGGCCTTCTTGATGGGCGGCGCTTACATGCTCCAGAGCGGCGACGAAAAGCTCAAGGCGTGGTTCTTGGTGGAGCGAGGCCTCATCCTGAACCAGATACCGGCGACGCCGACGCCGCCGCTGCCGCCCAGCCCGACTGACGATGCCTCCGCGATGCCCAGCCCCACTGACGATGTCTCCACCATGCCCAGCAGCACAGAAGCCACGCTGACCAGCCCGGAAGCCGCGCCGACTCCTCCCAGCCCGCGTACGCCGACGACGACGCCGGAGGTTGAGCTCGACGTTTGATGCATTCCTTCCGCGTCCTTGCTTTTTTGTTGCCGAACTACTGTGTAACATTTCATTTGATCGCCGAACTGTGGCACCGAATCGACGAACTATTGCTACGATCGCCGGATTGTAGCTTTTTTGAGCGGGAACGATTGAGTTTGAATATGGGGCGCCTTGGGGGCGGCACCTGGGGGCGTGGCTGGGGAGAAACAAACCCCAGGGGCCAATCTAGCGCCGGTTCACCCCAGGGCGCTATTTTTCGGCGCCCCGGGGGGCCGAACGGCTGGAGATGCTCTAAGTTCAGACTTACCTCTATCGCCGGCAACCCACCCAGTGAGCAGTCTTTGGAGCTGGTGACACCAGATCCAGTGAGGAAGAAACCATTTTGATCCGTACGACCTCCTCATGCAGTTGTTTCGGCGATGCTCTTCGACATGGAAATTTTTACATCTCCCTGGATTCCATGGCTGCTTTGGCACGTCCCTGCGATGAGGGCATGTTGTCCGCTTGTGTCCCTGTCGACGACAAATCATGCAGAATCTTGTTCTCTTATCCAGCCCTTCGTAAGGCGCCTTCTCTCTGAAATATAACATAAATTGTTTTGAACACCTTATTCATTACAGACAATCAGAGTTTTCCAACTTGGTGGTGGTGGTGGACTGAATCTTGGCTTCAGGGATGAGAATCAAGAGTTCAACCTGGTGTTGGACTCGCCATCGTCAACGCACGTGCGACGACTTCTTGAAGGCGTAGTTTAGTAGTTGTGTATTTTTGTTACTGATGCCGTTTTGTAACATAGGGTTAGTGGCTATCTGGTGGAGTCACCGCCGCGAGGTATGTGGCCTCAAGTTTTCTTTTCGCTTTATTTCGGTGTTGATATTGTTCGGCTGATGAATTTTGCATTATTAATCATATATGGTTGTATGCATCGTCCTGATACAGAGGTCGGGATAATCCTCCTTTTCCAAAAAGAAAGGTGTTCCCAAGAACAAGTATAATAATAGGCTTATAGCCCGCTTACATGGCACGTTTGCCTATGTTGAGGAGAGAGACATGAAAAAAAGATGGGAGTGGGCTCTCATGCAAGAGTCTAGCTATATAAATACTCTTAGGCAAATGCAATAAATATGAAGTAAGAGATGGAAGAGGTGAAAAGTAATATTACTCTTATAGCCAACGTTATAGCTAACCTTGTTGTATGTGTGACTATAAGTGATGACTATATATAACATGGCAACATCATATGACGAGCACTTGGCTGTACTATTAACCATGCTCTAAGCCTGCCTCCGCTCCTCGGCCACCGTGGAGGACTCCGTGTCGCCGAGATGGACCACACCGAGGCCGAGGCCGCCCAGCTCCGGCGCTCTGCCAATATCCTCTGGGAGAACTGCCAGCTCCTCGGTCTCTGAACCTTGTGATCTACATATTGTAATCTTACAACATTTCCGAGTGCTCTATTTATAGATAATGTAACCCCCTCTTAATTTTGTGAAACAAAATGTGATCCGTAACGACATTGCCAAATCTGTTTGGATCTTGGATGGTGTAGGACATGTGTAACACCCCGAGAATCATGTTACAGTAATCTCCACTTAATGGTGGCCATGTCATCATGATTACTACGCATCTTGCCACTTGTCCAAAAATCAAAGCCCTTTTTCAAATTTAAAACAAGTCGAATAAATTATTTCTTTGAGCAGTAAAACAAAAATGTTTGCATTATTCTCGAAAGTCTGCTGGTCATCTCATGTTGAAATCAACATCATTTGACTCACCAATTAACCCCTAGGAAATTATAAAGTGGTCCTACAGTAAATAAAAATAGCCTTTTCAAAATAAACAAATACTTATAGAATTCCAAATGTCCCCAAACTTTGTGAGACGCTCCATAATATTGCATAGTAATTATTTGCAAATTTTGAGTCCAAGGAAAATTCATTTGCTATGTGAACTAAATAGAAAGATGAGACAAAATGTTTAACAAAAAAAAACACAAAAGAGAAAGGAAAATGGACGAACTTACCTGTTGGATTGGGCTCTATGTGCAGAGTGCACAGTCGGCCCAGCCCAGCCGTGCCTTCTCCTTCCTTCCTGTTCACAGGACCGTGGCGCGTATCCGGCCGCCATTGCCGCGGATGGACGCGTGCCGGCCATCCCACGGCTCCCCTACCGGATAAGGCCAAGCCAGACCCCCCCGCAAACCCTAGCGCCTCCGCCACTCCTCCCCCTTCTCCCTCACGCGTGCGCGCCTCTCCTCTCTCTCTCTCTCTCTCTCTCTCTCCAGTACGCTCCCGTCGCCGTGCGCTGGTCAATCCCGCGGCCACCGGGCCCCTCCGGCCTCGCCGGTCTGTCCTGGAGCTCCAGCGCCGTCGTCCTCTTCGTCTGGTTCCACTGGACCGCGCTGGGGGCCGCCGGAGCACCCGCCTCGACTCCTTCTTCCTCCTCTGCTCCGTCGTCGCCGTCGCAGGGAACCGCCGCCTCCAGGGAGCCTTCCCCGAGCACATCTTTGCACACCTGCAGGCGCGATGTAAGCCCCCGCCTTTTCCCCTCTTTCTCACACGCGGTTTCGTCCCCGTAGCCGTGGCTAAGTTTCACTCGTCCTATGTCGCCGGGATACAAAGCTCAAGCCCCCTAATTTGATCTCATTTGATGGTAACTTCAAATCATGCATGAGATCTATCTTAATTCCTCCTAGTTTAGTCAACCACTCCAGCTACTTCCTCCGTCACTAAATATATAACTCTTTTTAGAGATTTCAAGTACGAAGCACAATGAGTGAAACTACACTCTAAAATGTGTCTATATACATCTGTATCTAGTTTACAATGACTCTATATTGAAATCTTTAAAAAGACCTATATTTAGAAACGGAGGGAGTACGTGTTTCCCCTTCCTACGTCCAGAAATGGCAACACCACCAAAAGTAGGAAACTAGCTAGCCTGCTCTCAGTAAGTGATGGCAGAGACAATCCTTCTTCTGGCCATTGAAAAGATCGGAATTGCCTTAGCAAATGGAGCAGCAAAGCAGGCAAATGCCAAGTTTGCTAAATATAGGACACAACTGAAAGAGCTTGAGGGTTGCATGGGACGCATTGTGACGGAGCTTAATGTGATGCATTGTTCTATCTGTCAAATGGACATACGCAACCGCAGCGATGAAGCATACTTAGCCTGGTTGAAAGAGGTGCGTAGGGTGGCACATGGGATGGAGGATATGGTGGATCAGTACTTGTATCTAGTTGGTCAGGAACATGACACAACAGGGTGCTTCTTTTACCTGAAGAAAGGGTTCAAAAAACCAAAATCTATGTTTTCTTTGAGCACCATAGCATCCAAGGTGAAGGAAATAGAGAGAGACCTGACACACCTATCTCAAACAAAAGACCGATGGGTTCCCATGACGAACAGTGGGGACTCCAGGTACATTGTCCAGATGTCCCAAGAACTGGCAAGCAATTCACTTTCTCTTGGTGAAGAAGGTCTTGTTGGCAATGAAGATAACAAGCAAAAACTTGTACAGTGGTTGGAAGATGATGAATTGGCACGGTCTATAATAGTTCTGCATGGCATGGGAGGGCTCGGGAAAACCGTCCTCGCAGCAACTGTCTATAAGAAAGAGCGAGAGAAATATAATTGCCATGCATGGGTCTCCATCTCACAAACTTACACCAAAGAGGATGTTCTTAGGAGATTGATCATTGATCTTATGGGCAAAGAGAATGTTCCTGCTGCGTTCGCCACCATGGATTTCGCAGCCATTCAAGAGACACTGAAGAGGCACTTGGAACAGAAGAAATATCTCATTATATTTGATGATGTTTGGACTCCAGAAGCATACACTGATCTATTTGGAGCACTCACTGAAAATCGCAATGGGAGCAGAATAATAATCACGACACGAAATTCTGATGTAGCTCACCTTGCTACTCCAAATAGGATACTCGTATTGGAGCCCTTGTCAAAGGATGAGTCATGGGTACTCTTTTGTAAGAAGGCTTTTCCAAATCATAAATGTCCTCCAGAATTGAAGACTTTGTCAGAACAGATATTGTGGAAGTGTGAAGGCTTACCTCTTGCGATTGTCTCTGTTGGCAGTCTCTTGTTTGTGCGTGACAAGACTATGGATGAATGGAGGCGGATAAATAATCAGCTCAGCTGGGAGCTAATTAATAATCCGATGCTTGATCATGTAAGGAATATTTTGCATCTGAGCTTCATCTACCTTCCACCATATTTGAAGAGCTGTTTCCTATTCTGCAGCTTATTTCCAGAGGACTATCTTCTCAAAAGGAAAAGCTTGATCCGACTGTTGGTAACAGAAGGGTTCATTGTAGAGAGGGGTGGAAGTTGCACAATGGAGGAAGTGGCCGAAGGCTATTTAAATGAGTTGGTTCAGAGAAACATGCTACAGCTTATTGAGAGAAACTCACTTGGTAGGATAAAGCTCCTTAGAATGCATGATGTTGTACGTGAGCTGGCGATAGATTTGTGTCACAGAGAATGCTTTGGTGTTACATCTGAGGATTACAGAGGTGGGAGATTAGTCAACGGCATCAGCGGTGGACGTCGGCTAGTAGTCCACAAACTCAGTAATACGACTAATGAGTTGATTTCAAGCATGCACCACCTTCGATCTGTTATTGTATTGGACAACATGATGCAGATGTCACAACCACAATCCATGCTACTACTAGCTTCAGTGTTATGCAATTCTAGATATATCACTGTACTAGAATTAAATGGGTTACCTATTGAGCAGCTTCCAGATGCAATTGGGGATTTGTTCAATCTACGTCACTTGTCATTGCGTAACTCAAGGGTAAAGTTCCTCCCCAGGTCCATCGAGAATCTTGTCAACTTGATGATACTGGATCTATTTAATTCTGACATACAGAAGTTGCCTCGAGGGATTGCCAAACTCAAGAAGCTTAGGCACTTGTATGCTGAGAAAATTTGTGGTCTCTTCGAGAGAAAATTCCCGAGTCGTATCGCCCTGCGTTTCCCCAAGGATGGTTTATGCAATCTCACAAATCTACAGACACTGGTGGCAGTAGGAGCTGATGATTGCACTATGCATCTGTGGAAGCTTACGCAGATGAGGACCATTCGGTTATGGGATGTGAAGGGGGTCCAGTGCGAACAGCTCTGCGCATCACTGGCTGAGATGCAATTCCTGTCCAGTTTAGCCATTCATGCAGTTGATGAACATCAGGTTCTCCAGTTAGACGGCCTTAATCCACCGCCTTCTCAGCTCCAGAAGATTTGTATTCTTGGACGATTGGCCGCAGGGACAATAGAGCACTCCCCCCTCTTCCAATTAAACTTGACGGAACTGTCTCTTCATTGGACACAGTTGACAGAAAGTCCTGTGCCTTCCATTACTACAATGTCAAACTTTACAGTGTTTTGGCTTAACAGAGCATTCAATGGAGAGGAATTGACTTTTCTCCCTGGATGGTTTCCAAAGTTGAAGACCCTCTACTTGCAGGACCTGCCTAACCTCAAGAGTCTAGTGTTGCATGAAGGCACCATGGTGAACCTGGAAACCTTTTGGTTAGCACAACTTGATAGGTTGACTGAGGTCCCACTTGGCATTGAGTTTCTCGTACCCCTCAAAGACCTATTCTTTAGGGAAATCACTGATGAGTTCTTTACATCATTGTGTGAATGCCCCAGAATGTATGGAATGCGCTGGCAGTATACCTTGCAACAATGATCGCTCGCCAACTCACTGCTCCAGCAATACATATGTATATGTCACTCAACTCCTTGTAATACATGTGTGCATGCATCATACTAGCTATTCATCAGTACATACATATGTATCTATGAATAACTGTTTTCTCTCTAGATGCGACAAACAAAAAAGATAAGCTCATAATTGATCATGTTTGAAAAATCATCTAACAGCAATAACACTAGCCTCCCGTGCTAATGTACGTTTGTTTTTGGGTCGTCTTCTTTCGTTTGTGGTACATCTTCCCTTCACTTCTTTTGCTTGGAGTTTGGAAGCGCTAATTCCGTCTGATGTATGTATTTTCTCCCTCCCTTGATTTGGATTCAATTTTAACATGTTCTTGTCTTTTCACTAGGGCAGTGCTAGGAGGATTGATTCGATCCAAGGAAGATGAAGACAATCGGTATATGTATGTTGCTGTTGCGGCTGCTGTCTTGTGCAACGTGGTTCCTGCAGGTGCAGGTTAATAAGATTCTGACTGTGGCTGGTTTCCATGATCCTTAAGTCCTCTATATATATTCTGTACTAGTACCCCCTCTGTAAACTAATATAAGATCATTCAGATAACTAGTCATCTAAAATTGATGTATGTTTGGGTTTGAGACATTCGAGTGTTTGCTCTTGGTTTGTAATAGTATTAATGCTGCTATATTGCTGACCGTGCGGTCGCTAGTCGGGTTGCTATTAGCTTGTTATAGGCTTGAATTCCAATGAAAAAAAAAACATGTGCTTGTTCTAAAATTGATGTATGTTTGAGCTCAAGAGATTTGACTGTTTGCTCTTAGTTTGTAACAATATAAATACTGCTAGATTGCTGACCATGTGGTGGCTAGTCAGGTTGCTATTAACTTCGTTATAGGCTTGAATTTCAATGAAACAAATACATGTGCTTGTTTAGTTTCATTTGCCCATATGCTTAGGTCTTGGATACAACATTCGATCAATACGGTCAGATCTTCTTGATAAAAGGAGGAAAAGGGCTCTGTTCCATCATTCCATGTTTTGGTAAGTGCAAAGGAGGAGAGTATCCCTAGAATTTTCGGGTATCAAGACATGTGCTTGCAGCACATTTTTTCACCATTTACAGTGATAAGGGTGCTTAATATAGTGCTTATCTATTCTTGGAGTGTATTTGGTTGGTGTCCACACCACCACAAGCCTGAAGTCTGCATGGTCCCTGTTTTGTTTGTGTCCTGAGAAAGAAAATACATGCCTGCCCTGGGTGGCTCAGCAATGTGATTAGCCTTGTCAACTTGAAAAAATAATAAAGAATACATCAACGCCTTTCTCAACCACTGCCCGCGGTTACGGCTGCTCAGGGTCACCTTCCGTGAGGTCGAGCTTGGCTCGCTCCAAGCCGCGCTCGCCACCACACTCGAGGCGGCCGTGGCCCTCGGCCTCACGGTGCCCCTTCTTGGCACCGAACGCAACCAAATTAATAATAGGAGGCACAGTGTTAATGGCGTTCGCTTTGCCTCCCTTATGCGCGCTGCAGCGAGGCTCTCTCTGCAGCAGCTCGTCTTCACTAACAGCTCTTTCAAATGCATTAATGTCGACCTGCCCTACTTCCACCAGGCCACGTCGATCGAGATGAAATTGTACGCCTTCCGATTTACACAGCTACCAGCGAGAGAGTTCTCTGCTCTGGAGAGGCTGTGCCTCATGGGCTGCACCATCGTAAACCTTGTCACAATGATCACCCGCTGTCCGCGCTTGCCAAAGTATCTCCTTGACTAATCTCGAAGAAGTGGAAATCAACAACTTCAGAGGAGGGGACCATGAAATAGATCTCGTGGTAATGACACTGAGATGGGCGCCAAGGCTTCAAGCAATGACCATCAAGCTAGCTTATGAGACGGACATTGGATGTTGCGCCGCGAATATCTACGATATTTTTTTGGCATATCCTTTAGTTAATTGCTTTGTTCACTGCCACACGGGTGGACTAGTTCAGTGTACGTGCTTACAATTACCATGCTCCTAGATGTAAGGAGGCCGTGACAGAGCTGTTATGGGCATGATTACAATCATAAAAGCTTTGTTTGCTTCGATAACTGAAACATACCTATGTGCAACGATAAGCTTTTCCCTGAGGGGATCCAAGATGTTATAGCAAAGCCTTGTCTCATGTTTAATCTTTCAAACCTGTAATATTCCATTGAAAGTTTTCTGTATGGGAGTTGCTACTATCACTAGTAGAAAAACACATAATAGTCCCGGTTCGTGAGGGCCTTTAGTCCCGGTTCATGAACCGGGACTAATGGGTCGTTACTAATACCTCCACCCATTAGTCCCGGTTCGAACAAGAACCGGGACTAATGTGCTTTCAGGTGGCCCTGTGCGCCGAGCCCAGTCAGGGGGCCTTTGGTCCCGGTTGGTGGCACCAACCGGGACCAAAAGTCTATTTTTTTGGAAAGTGGCTGCTTTAGGAGTTTTGGGGGTTATTTTTAGGTTGTTATATTAGCTACCTAATAAAGAGAAGTGTCCTCTTTTATATCTTCGTCCTTGGTTTACCAACGCTGCTGCTATATATATTCATTTTACCCGCTGATATAATAACTCATGCATGCTCGCATACATCAGCATATATAATAACAAGTACTCGTCCTACTAATCATGCATCATCATACAACTTCTACTCGTTATTAATAATAAGTCATACGATCATCATCCTCATAGTCATCGAACCCAACCCTATATAATTGTTCTTAGCACATGATCATCAGTATCAGGTTGGACCTAAACAACCTTAAGGTAAAATAGCATAAAACAATATAGACCCTGACTCTCCATTATGAAGAATGGCGATCATCCTGTCTCCAATTTTTGCCCTTCGCTGAATGTTGCTTCCAAGAAGCTTCTTACGACTGTCCATACATTTTTTCCATACTTTGATTGTCATGTCTCCACTTCTTTTAGAAACCCGGTATGGACAGTTCACATTCGTAGGAAGACCTGGTTGTATGTTCAAAACATGAAGGCTACCGTGTGTATACATCAGATGAGGCACACAATCATTCGGGATTATCTGTTGAAAAACATAGTAATAACTTCGTAGTTAGCAATGATATGATATACTAGTTTTAGAAGTGTGCAAAAAGATGCACGGATGTCGTAATAGTAAAAAATCTTACCAGGGTATCTCCATGGTAGTTACCGTAGTTCAACACGTGCACTATTGGCACGTATTGACCATAATGTTGAGGAGTTCGATTATAGACATTGTAATTCTCAAGATCAGTACAAAATGCGACCAGATGATTTTTCTCCTGATAAGTTAGTTCGGAGCCTTCGGTATAGTAGGTTCTGTCTACCATCTTCCGCACATTCTTTGAAGAATGAAAATAAGCTGTCAATGGAGAATAAGTTGTCAACTATTTTGAAATAAACAATATAAATTACTTAATAACTATGTTAAGCTCACATGGGGGAAGAATTAGAGGTGTATCCACAAGGACGAAAATCGTAGGTCTCTCTTGCTCGATTGTAGGATCACCAAGATCCATGGTGACAAGCATACCCTCATCAAAACCATACATCTTGCAAAGTGCTTCCCAATTTTTGCAACCAAAATGGATTACACTCTGAGCATTGTACAGCTTTACTTGAAAATCCACACCATGATGGGTACTTAGGATAATTTTTTTGGTTTCGAAACTTTCATGGTCTTCAAAACCCATCCTCTCCAAGACATAGCGTCTTGCAAATCATGGGATAAGCTAGTCGAATTGGAAAAGATGAAAAATATTGTCATGATTAAAATAGTTGAAGTCATGAGTAATTACGAAAAAAAACTATTGTCGTCGGTTGCGTACCGTATGAACATCGAAGGTCTCCCCGAGCTTAATGCTGAAGCGACGATCTTCGTCCAGCTCAATGAACCTGTCGCAGATACCTCGGTCGTCGTGGCACCAGTCGCACTCCCCCGGGCGGTTTTCGTCGTCCGAGTACGACATTTCCGGTCTATGTTCATAATTCAAATATTAAACTAGATTATTAATCACGAGGTGACTATCGGTGATGTACGTAGCTCCTCCTTTTATTCTCGAGTGCATTATTACATCAAATTGTCTAGCACTCGGGAATGAAGGAGAACTTATCCAATATGAGCATTCAATAAGCAAAACCAAATCATAAAATAAGCAAAACCAAATCATAAAATAAAGTAGTATTCAAATTAGCATGCATTCAATAATTATAAGCAAAAGTACATCATCTCTTGGTGTCCGTACATCGTCGAATATTATCACTAATATAGCATCACTAATACAACTAGAACCGTAGTGCCCGACGAGTATCAATGCGGGCGGTGGACACCCAAAGATAAGGAACCATCACAGGATCATAGCTCCAGTGAGATCCCTGGAGAACCTGCCAGGTATTGTCGAACCTGCCCTCCAATGCAACCATGTAGCGACGGACGTGCTCGTCCTCCTCGCTGACAGGTGACGTACCACCTCCACGGTGTCCGGAAGCCTCGGCACCGTCACTGGCCCACGCGACCGCCACCAAACAAGGATCGGGTCAACAATGGGCTGCCTCCTCACCAACCTACGTCCCCCGAAAGGTAGCACCTCCCAATACCAGCCCGGCGGAGCCCAGTCCCGAACATGCCCCTGATCAAGCAAGCCTCCACCGTCGAGTCGACGACGACGAGGATGCGGGATAGGCATCGCCGACGTCGATGCGGGAACTACTTCTATATATAGTTAAATAAAGTAGTTTTATTAATTAAATCAACTAGCTAGTTCAACTACTAAACACTTACTATCAATAAATAAAGTAGTACTTACTAAAAACAAACTACTTCTATATATAGTAAAATAAAGTAGTTTATTAAATCAACTAGCTAGTTCAACTATATATGAAGCACTTACTATAAATAAAATAAAGTAGTACTTACTAAAAATAAACTAGTATTTTTCTAACTAATTATATTAAACACTTTCTCTTCTTATTTTTTTCATTTTTCTAAATACGTACTATGAACAAAAAAATCATTAAAATTCTATAAACAAAATTACAACAGAAAAAAATCATAAAGATTCTATGAACAGAAAAAAATCAAAATAATTTGACATATTCGATCTTTGCATATATATGATAAAAAATCTATGAACTACACATCTAAATTACTACACATCCAATAAAAAAATCTATGAACTACAAAAAAATCTAACAAAATCTAACAAAAATCATAAAAAATCTAACAAAATCTAACAAAAAAATCTACTAACAGAAAAAAATGTAACATAATATGAGCAAATTAATTACACAATCAAAATTACACAATATGAACTACATATCTAAATTACACCACATCTAATCTAACAAATAAATCTATGAACTAACAAAAAAATCTAAAATAATCTAACATAATATGAACAAATTAATCACACAATCTAAATTACACAATACGAACTACATATCTAAATTACAACAAATCTAATCTAACAAATAAATCTATGAACTAACAAAAAAATCTAAAAAAAAATAAAATAAAGTTGCTCACGGCCGGCGACGGCGACGGCGACGGCGAGGTGCAGCAGGGCGGGCGGCGACGTCGGGGCGGGGCGGCGACGACGTCGAGG
>NC_041391.1:20113237-20114088 GCF_002162155.2 Triticum dicoccoides
TATATAGCAAAGGCTTTGGTCCCGGTTCGTACGGCAAACCGGTACCAATGCACGCCTTTTGTCCCGGTTGGAGCCACCAACCGGGACCAAAGGCCTCTTTTCGGCAGCCCAAAGGGCGGGAAACGAGGACCTTTGGTCTCGGTTGGTGGTACCAACCGGGACAAAAGGCGGGCATTGGTACCGGTTGGTGGCACCAACCGGTACCAAAGAGGGGTATTCGTACGGTTGGCTCCACCAACCGGTACCAATGGACCCGTCTAATTTTTTATTTTCTGCAACTGTTTTTTCGTGGATTCTTTCTGCAGCTGTTTTTTTAGTCCCACCTCGCCCAGCGAGAGGCACTCGCAGCTGTTTATAAGCCCTGAGTGCAGAGACGATGAAGAAGAGGCTCAATGCTCACCTGCACGTTGGTTAGCTTCAAGCTTTGAGGAATAGGGGTTGACTGCACAGAGCTATGTGCAGTGCAGTTGACACTATTCCGAAAGGCTTGAAGCAAATTAACGAGCATTGCGCCTCTTTTAATAGTTGTGATTAACTTAACTAAAAAATGAGCATAGATGCTTATTTTTAATGACTTATTACAACTCAGAAATAAGAAGAAAAATATAAATATAGAAGAAAAGAAAAAAAAACTATATAAAAAACTACTCAGAAATAAATAGAAGCAAAAATAGTTGTGATTAACTTTACTTAAAAAATGAGCATAAATGCTTATTTTTAATGACTTATTACAATTCAGAAATAAATAGGAAAAAAATAGTTGTGATTAACTTAACTAAAAAATGAGCATAGATGCTTATTTTTAATGACTTATTACAACTCAAAAATAAAAAGAAAATAATAAATATAGC
>NC_041391.1:20114582-20137058 GCF_002162155.2 Triticum dicoccoides
AAAAACTACTCAGAAATAAATAGAAGCAAAAATAGTTGTGATTAACTTTACTTAAAAAATGAGCATAGATGCTTATTTTTAGTGACTTATTACAATTCAGAAATAAATAGAAAAAAAATAGTTGTGATTAACTTAACTAAAAAATGAGCATAGATGCTTATTTTTAATGACTTATTACAACTCAGAAATAAAAAGAAAAAAAATAAATATAGCAGAAAAGAAAAAAATATATAAAAAAAACTGCTCAGAAATGAGCATAGATGCGCTTATACAGAAAATTCAACCTAAATTCATAATAAATATCTACTAATTTCAGAGAAATTCGTATGAATTTAGATTAAATTTCCTGTATAAGGGCATCTATTTTCATTTTGAGAGGAGCTCAACAAAGGGAGAGAGGGAGGGGCTTATAAACCGGTCTGATTCCCCTTCGGTTGGCGAGGTGAGACTAAACTCTGACCGCAATGAGGGCCAACCCTTTAGTCCCGGTTCGTGGCAAGAACCGGGACTAAAGGGCAGCCTTTGGTCCCGGTTCAAGCCACCAACCGAGACCAATGGTGGTGGGCCAGAAGGTCAGCCCATTGGTCCCGGTTCGTCCCACCAACCGGGACCAAAAGGTCCAGACGAACCGGGACCAATGGCCCACGTGGCCCGGCCGGCCCCCGGGGCTCACGAACCGGGTCCAATGCCCCCATTGGTCCCGGTTCTGGATTGAACCGGGACTAATGGGCTGACCCGGCCTGGACCATTTCCCCTTTTTTTACTAGTATTTCTTATTACCTCTATATACCCTGTCTTGTCTCATGCTTAATGCTTTGAACATCTTTCTTTTGAAACGTATATAGTTTGGTGCCTTTCATATTTTGTGATGTACTCCCTCCGGTCATTTGTACTCCGCATGATAGATTTGTGTCAACTCAAACTTTGACAAAATTTATATTAAGAAATTCATGTTTGCAGTACCAAATATATATACGATGAAACTACATTTCATAATGAAACTAACAAGGAAAATTGCCTTTGGAGCTTGGCCTCCATGGAGGCATACAAATTCAAATTTCATCAAAATTCATATTTTTACATTTCAAAAAATTCTGAAAAAATACAGATATACATGAAGGCATAACACACGTGTGTGTAAATTTTCAGGGCAAAACACATTGAAATGAGGGTTGTGCAAAAAAGACAAATCCGAGACTTTCTAACACATAATACTATTCATCCTCCCAGGCCATGAATTTGTATTTTGTGTACAAGTCGCATTTCAAAGTATTTCAACCTGAAATTTTACACATATACACTGACATCTTTGTTTACTAGCAAAATAAATTTCAGATTTTTTTGAAACTGATAAGTTTGAATTTTGATTTTTTCAAAAAAACGGCCTCCATGGAGGCCGAGAGCCAAACGCCCATTCTCAACTAACAATATTGATTAGGCATTGTGAATGTTGATACTTTTTTCTATAACTTTGGTTAAAGTGGATATATTTTGACTTCGGAAAAAACTTATATGCAGACTAAAAATGACCGGAGGGAGTAGTGTTGAAGTGTTGACATACCAACAATCAATTCCACTCTTACTTTGTATGCTGAAGAGAAGAATGACCCCTATGATCTTAATGTTTCTTTTACCATATAGGAATTTGTTTCAAGGTAGCCATGCATGCATGCATGTCCATGATGAGTATCCACAACCAGTGCGCAACCAAGCCACCTTATCTGAAGTGGCAGTAGAAGAGGGAGACATCTTTAAATTGCTGCTGGCTAATACAAATTAGAAATATCCCCCAAAAATAACATCAAATATTTTATCCAACTTATTCTCGCGTGAGAACTTTGATTTCTGTAGATATTTATTGAAAATAGAAGCTAATGCATGAGCAGCTGGTACATGTCCATTCAGTGGGAAGACCGAAAAGAGGTTAATCATCATGATTATTTCTGTTACAAGTGTTTTAGGCCGAAGACCAACTATGACTGATGAAAGCATACACACAAGAGCTGTATCTTGAACAGAGTGTGCAGAAACCAACTCCTTTACAGACAAAAGATGGCGTGGCAATTGTCATTGCATTCATTGGGAGAGACAGCATCGGCGAATCTATGTCGCATGCTTTCTGAACAATCAACGACTGTTGTTCCTCCATGCAGACTCCGACTAATAACTTCATTCCCGTCATTAGTGAGTCAAGAAGAACCTGAGAGAAAAAAGTGAGTGTGCCAGCACCAAAGAAATGCAAAAGCGCGAACTGTTTTGTAGGGATACAACTTTAAACTTCGCTAGTTGAGCATGCAGAGTAGTACCTACTTACACATACATGATGCAAATTAAATAATGGAACTGCTAGATCGATGCATAGAAGAAGGAATTTTTTTTTATTGGTAAGGGTAAAAATAACCCAGTGCCCATGATGAATTGGTCGTATGCGCCGATCTCCATCGTCCCCTAGATTAATTCCCTTTGGGGCTTAAGATCTACCGTTAGTTGTTCTTCATAAATCTTCAGACTAACTGTCGACCAGTTGTTGATTTTTTTCTTGGCTTGCTGTATACATTGAAATACAAGAAGGGGCGATAAATAAAGCTAGCTAGCATAATAAACCTGAAGAAACTGAGAGACAGATCGAGCACATGTGTGAGGTGAGATAGTTACATACCTTGGCTAAGTTGAACAATTGGTACAATGTAGACCCTTTAGCTCAGTATATAGAATAGAAGCCAAAGAGAAGGTGGGTCGATTGGAGAAGCAAAAAACAGGACATACCGCATGCTGTGATATTCAGGGTGCTTCGTGAGGCACGCAAGCGGTTCTATTCAATGTTCATTACCTTTTGCTTCCATTCCGCATGCTCTGGTTACCTTTTGCTTTATCTAAAGACAGAGCTCAGTCGACCGCTTAAATTTCAAAAGAAGAATCAGTCCTTTGCTTGTATTAATTGAACAATGTTTGAGTCTTTGGAGCTAGCCGAATTCAGGAGACTTCTGAATGAAGCATCAGGATTAAAGTTGCACAAAGCCATTATTATTATTATTATTTATTTATTGCAAATCTGAACATGTGCCTCTGCTAAGGTGTATTGTCTCTGTGTGCTTCCGATCCAGTGTAATAAATTGCAAATCTGAACATGTTAAAGAGAATCCCTTCTCTAAGGCTGATTTACTGCAGCTGTTATCAATCAGACCAGCGAGGAGCTCAAGAAATGAGGGCCACATTTTAGGTTTATAGCAGTACTATCTATCTATTTATCACCAATGAGGAAGACCTATGCTATACATATACAGACATTTCCTTGACTTCTCCTAATCTATGCTCATGCCATTCGGGTGTCTTGAAACTTTCTTGGGAAAGACACAAGTATTGGGACCCATCTTAAAAGAACTGTAGAAAATTATGAGATGGATGAATATTGTGTTGTTTCTGTTGTATTGATCCGACCCTCATTTGGGGTATATATAGAATACATTGTGAGGGAGAGAGACTTGGAGTAGAGGGCAAGTCGTGCATGTTAAACCTATTCTATCTCTAACTCCTACCTCTATCTTAAACACAGTTATATTCTAACATTCCCCCTCAGTCATAACGGGAGTGAAGCGGACGATTGCGACTGAATTTGTAGTCTTACGCTTTCGTTGTCTTCTCCACTGCGCCATCATCAACTGCGTCTCTGATGGGTCGACACCTAGGGCGGTGACTGCGTCCCCTTCTGGTGCCTTCCTTGTCTCTCCTCTCTTCCCTCCCGCAGTCACAGCGGGAGTGGCGTGGACGCTAGTGACGACGCGGACGCTGTTGACTGGAGTTGTCGCCGATGAGTTGCTGTAGACGTAGCCATTAATGTCGATGTCGAGGTAGCCCATCATTGCGATATAGCCGTGGTCGAGGTGGTCATGGTCGATGGTGTAGTCGTCGTGGATGATGAAGCCGCACAAAGCCGGAGGCGCAAAAAATGCACTATGACGGAGCTGCAGACGTGGACGATGCACCTTGCGGATGTCAGAGGGTGTCGTCGGCGATGAGTCCACTGGTTTTGCCAAGACCGAAGGAAGCCCATCGAGCACACATCGGTTTTGCCAAAACCGTGTGGCTGTGTAGAGTCGTCACTGTAGTGACGCCGTGTCGATGCAGTCGTGCTGTCGTGGATGACGCGGTCGATGCCGTCGTCGTCACACGGTCATTGCCGTCGTCGTGGTCGCGTCTTCCAGAAAAGTCTGTCAGAAGACGCTAGGTGTCCATCTTGTGGACAAGGTAGTGACGGTGTGTTGGCGAAGATGTTGGCGAAGACCACGTTGATGAAGACCTTGGCGATGAAGTGCCGGCGATGGGGTTTCAACGGCGTGTCGACGATAATGTATCGCTTGAAGGCGTCCCTCGTGACGACCAAGTGTCGATGCCATGTCGCGCCGGAGAAGTCGATGAAGAATTGCAATTCTTTCCACGCCGGCCTGGCGTGTGGACCATGCATGTTGGTGTCGCTTCTTGTAGATGTACTTGACGAAGATTTTTTTTTCTGACGATGTAGTCGTACATCTCGGTGTAGGTTATGCAGTGCGGCTCGGTGGAGGAGTCGATCGCTCGGTGTAGATGTTGATGTAGTTGCAGTCCGGCTAGGGGTAGATGTGTTCCGCTGGTGCATAGTCCGGTGCGCGGACGAGCCCAGACCGGCTGATGCATGACGCAGTCGCTTGGGCAGATGGCTGGAAGCTACGGGAGATAGGTACATGATTGGATACATATGCATGCCCATACCTGGACCCGTGCGTGAACTGCTGCTTCTTGATGGCGCGTGCGTGAGAAGCTGATGCTGGAGAGTGCGCCGGTCGATGAAGCTGGAGAGTGGAGACGCGTGCAGATTGCCGCGTCAGTGTCCGCACCGCCTATGGTCCTCTGGCCGGACGCTCGCATCCGCTGTACTCAGCAGTGCGTTCGGAGGTTGATGTAGATCGGATCTAAGGCCGGTCATTGCCGCATGTTGACGGACTCATTTGCTGCGATCGGTGCAAGACTGGAGGTGTAGCTGGCGTTGGAGATTGGATCGAACGAAGCCGCCAGTGCTGCTTGATCAAAGCCTTCTGTCGGGGCTGGCCCTCCTGGCCTGCGCCCGTGGAGTTCCAACTTGAAGCCGGCCGCATGCAGCAGCGCCTGGTTGAGCCCACCATGATCGCCGCCATGAACTTGCACTGATTTTTACTGGAATATAAGGGCTATGAGATTTATTTGGTGACTAAAAAAATAATCTACTGGATGGAGATTGGGAATTCGAAAATTGAATCTAATCTAATGAACCGATCTATCTTTGATGATCAGATGCCGCGCCCCCGGGGAGAGGAAATTAATCTCCCGGGGACGGCGCGCTGCGGAAGTGTTGGAAGAACCTAGGATCGGCGTCGTGAGACTAACCGCTCTAATACCATGTGGAAATTATGAGATGGATGAATATTGTGTTGTTTCTGTTGTATTGATCCGACCCTCATTTGGGGTATATATAGAATACATTGTGAGGGAGAGAGACTTGGAGTAGAGGGCAAGTCGTGCATGTTAAACCTATTCTATCTCTAACTCCTACCTCTATCTTAAACACAGTTATATTCTAACAAGAACAACTTATTGCTCAAATAATTGCTCTTTTAGATCACTGGATTTTTTTTTACCAAAAACGCAAAAACGTTTCATTTTTGCGTGAAAGTGACAACACAGATCAGCTGGTCAGGTTGCAGAAAAATGTTTCAGCCATGGTCGTTCTGAATTCTGAAATATAGGTGCAAAAATGGGTAACGCCAGCACACATTATCAGCTGCAACTTGGTGGATCAGCCATGGTCAGGTTGCAAAAAAGGGTTAAGCACACATTATCAGCTGCAACTTGCACACAATTTAACGGTAAATATGTGGAAAGAAACAGAAATAAATAAGCAGATCCAATGGTTTGGAACAAGCGTATATTTTCACCATCGGGCATTTTGGGCAGATGAGAGAACACATTGAAGGGTTTTCCCTAGAGAATGAAAGTTCTCCAACAAGGCTAGGTTCAGACGTTCAGTACCCATTCTCTCTTGCATACTCACTAGGTGGCGCATACACCAACTCCACATACTCGGCGGCAAGCCGACAGCAACTGCACCTTCCCACTCCGCCCCGCGCTGGACAAACGGCGGCGATGACAACCAGAGTTGCTTCAAGTTGTATTGCTCAAAAATCTTCAGTTCCCCTACTTGCCTGGAAGTGAATATATATAGCATATCAATGATATGGAAGCCGCCCGTGCGCACTCAGATGATGATACAGTGGGAACAGTGTGTTAGGAACCCGAGTTTTAAGAAACAAGGAGGCGGAGTCAGAGACGGAGTCGCAGCCCAAAGGTAACTGAAGAAGAAGCAGAGAAGGAGGATTATTCAGAAATTGCAGGCATCAGAAAGACTAGGTCGAAAGCTGATGATTTGCCTGGACCGGAACCGCACCGCACCAAAAAACCGCATTGCCTCAACCCCACTCCAGACGTCAACAGCGCATTACTTCCTCTTGATTTGAGCTAGCCCTTTCCCTGTTTCTCAAATTACAAAGACGGCATTACTATTTCTCCACCATTATTTTACAAACTAAATGCCCCAAAACAACACCAAATTCAGAGAAACCATGTAACTAAGAAAGGGCGATCCTGAGCTACTAAGGAGCATTGATGAGTTCAATATGGAAATGGACCTCATATATACCTCTATCTGGGCAAAGGAAATACTGCCAGCCAGCCAACCAGCCTTACAAGTGACAGCAGCTAGCACATCAGCTCCAAATACAAGATGGAACAATGAGCATGTATAAAACTGGCATTGGAACAAACAACATCCCAGCTTACTTACAATCAGCACAGAACAAGTGACAATATTCATAATCGTACCTCAACAAAAAACATCACATACACACAAATAATCACCATCATTGTTTATGCTTACAAATCACAATCATTGTTTATGCTTACAGATCACAACCAGTCCATATCCCACAACTTCATTCCGTAACAAACAACACCACACACAGAGGATGAGGCTCATGAGCTCATGCGCGCTGCAGAAGCTGAATGCTCACTCTGATTTATTCCTCAATTGCTCAAAAGCTCCGAGCAAAGATGATCAAACCAAACCAAATTCGAAGCCGCACTGCCACACCAAGGCAATGCAGATATAGTGACAACACCACAAACCAACAACCAAAGCGGGAAGTAGGGTAAGCAATGCACACATGGCAGGAAAGCTTCGGTTATGCAGGTCTGCAAAAGCTGAATGCTCACTCTGCTTCCTTAGTTCCTCAAGAGCTCCGAGCAAAGATGATCAAGCCAAACCAAACCAAATCAGATCAAACTAACTAGAAGCCGCACCGCCACACCAAGGCAATGCATATGCAGCAAGAACACCACCAACCAATCAAGCGGGAAGCAAGGCAACGCACAAAGTTACACGGCAGGAAAGCTTCAGTTATGTAGGAGGTAGCACTGCATGCTTGACGGTCATGCATATTGCGTTGAAATAATCTCAACATCAATCCACGGAAGAGATTGATTACCTACAGCATACAAACAAACAAACAAACAAGGTTCAGTTATGTATGACTGATTAACCACACATACTACTTACAATACAAGGCTGATTTTTTATGTAGAAAAAAAGAGAGCAGTAACAAGTTACATCACAAGAGTAAGCTTATTAGCAGTGTACATACTGAAAAACATACATATATACAGATGGAACTAGATGTAAAGTTCACCTGAGTACAGTGCCTCTGGGCAGCTGAGCCTTCTTGTAGTACAGTGAGTGGTTCGGCTCGTAGCGGGAAGGGTGGTGGTACATCCTCAACCCATCCCACTCAAGGTTGTCCCACCATTCCTTCTCGCAGTCCACCTTGGGTGGCTTGGTATCACGTCCAACCCCCGGTAGACGCCTGAGACTCCAACATCCCCTGATCCTGATGGTCTCAAGTTTCGGCGCCCACATCCTGTGCCCACAGATGCGCTGCAGCATGGGAAGTTCATGCAGGTGGATGCGTCTCAGCTTGGGGAAAACTAGAACCACCTCTTGAACCTGAGGGTCTAAAGGGAAGACCTCCATGAGATCACCACAATACACTATCTCGAGGGTCTCCAGGCTAGAGAAGGTCCGGTCTCTCCCCCATATGGACAAGGGGAGCACGTGTACTAGCCTGGGGCAGTGGTCCAGGTGCAAGAACTCCAAGTATTTAAAGTAACTTTTAACTGGCCTGTCCCAGATATAGCTTGCAGAGAGCAGCTGGGACGCTCAGAATGTGTCCAGATAATCAAAGCTGTTCCCAACACTGCCCCGGGGAACATTGAAGACTGTGTGTAAACTGGGGCACCTCTCAACCTGGCACCATTGTAGCCTGTTCCATTGTACTCCAGGGATACTGATGATTGAAGGGCTATCGTACACGTGCAACGATGTAGCCGCCTGACATGTAAAATCAGGCAAAGTATCCTCCAAGAGTTCGTTGCCTTGCCCATGAATGATAACCTTTATGAAACATGTCCACTGGATCCTCCGCCCTGGAAATATCTTAGGGCAGTCCCACATCGTCATCACTGCAACTGGGCCATCCTCCAAGGTATCTGTGTACTTCGAATCCATTATGGTACTTGTATGTGGTTGAACATGCTCTACTTTGTCACTGCTTGTTCCCTGGATGTTGCTACGACCGACGGTAACTGCAGTACACATATCGATATGCAAGAATGAGTTATTTTCATACCATAGTACGGGAGGAAGAGACCTAAGGAGCCTTGTATCCGTGAGAGAAACCCGCCATTTAAAACGTTCTTCTTTCTGCTCTTGGAGGGATTGATCAGTATGTGGATGTGCATGTGCTGCCTCCCCTCCATAAGCTGAATTATATGGTGAGGTGGTGCTAATGCGCAGCACTTCCGGCCACCAATCGGACGACATTTTCGGTGGCCACAATATTGCACAGAGCTTCTCACAGCCTAGCAGGATGATTCGCATGGGGAGTGATCTGGGAGCCACTGCTCTAAGGTCGAGGGTTTTCACACTTGTGCCCGACATGTCCAGCTCCTCGAAATCTTCCGAGCATATTAACACGTTATTCAATTCTTTGCAGCCCCTCAAACATATAACATGTAACACAACACATCCATCAATAGTGACACTCTTAAGGCTACTGTTGCTTGCTGGCCCATATAAGCTCCCCATGCCTTGTGTGATGATATTTCCATGAAGAACAAGAAGTTCCAAGCTTTCCTTATCAGAGAACATGTTGTCGTTGAACTTGCAGGTGGACTCTGTTACCCGAAGCTTGCGAATGTTAGGCAACAGTCCCTGCAGATGGCTCATGTCCCAGTTATTGTCTCCCATCACATTTAGCTCCCTGAGCTAGGTCATCAGATCCATCACCCTTGAGGATAAGATCTCTTCACAATCTGTGTAGCGCAATTCAAGCACCCACAGGCTTTGGAAGCATGCCCAAGACCTAGTGGTGTCTTCCTCCTCTGCCCTTTCTTCGGCATTTGTGCTTCTTAGGTCTTGGTAGTGGTCAAGCCATAGAAATCTAAGACCACGGCAACAAAGAAATGGAGGTGATGAAAAGCTAAAGCTACACATTTTGAGTTTTATGACGCGAAGCTTGTCACAATGTTGGAACATTCCATTAGGTATGACTCCAGTCGGGACCAGTACAAATCCATAAGCTGGTGAAGTCCAGTACTGTGGGATGTTCTCGGTATACATCAGCAAGTGAGAGGAAAAATCTATGTAGTGTTGGTCCATATACATTTGGATCTCACCCTGCAGAGCTTCGCCAACTAGCCATGCTTCACCAGTATCTGTGATTTCTTGTATGACCTCATCACATACCCAATAGTTGCAAATATGTGCAGCCAAATCATACTCAGCGTCGACAAGATGACCGCGGATGGAATTTAACTTCAACATATACATGAAGCACTCAAAAACTATTGCAGGATTGATAACATGCTTGCAAGCAACTTGTGTAGACTCTTCATGCAGAAGATAGGACTAGAGCTCTTTTGGATCTCTCTCAGAGGGCAAAGCTGATAGAAGAACATTAGTTTTGCTCTTCTTTGTGACCTTGTCTTTCATCCTGGAGTCCATCCGAAACCTGCCTTGGAAGGTCCATATTACCTTGCTCCTCAAGTACCCGGATACAGAAAGACCAAGGTCAGCTATTTCAATCTCCTCATTGCTTCCAGTGTGAAGAACCAACAAAAACCTGCGGCCCTGTATGCTCCTCTCGATCTTTGCCGCAACCTCTGGTATCTCTGTGTGAGAGCCTTGATCAGTAATTCCATTGAAATCATCCTCCTCGTCTTGCTTGTCAAACATATCAATCACTCGACTTGAAAGCTTTTAACAATGTTCTTAATGACTCTGGGCTGGATGATCTAGGATATACAAGTGATATATTCACCTGGCGCAGAGGACGATTGCGTGAACACCTTGATAGGGCAGCGGCGAATAGTGCATGGGCGGATATGTTCCCTGGTTATGGGGTCTCCAATGAGCAGTTCAACAAATCTGAGCACCGTCCTGTTCTCATTGATACTGACTTTCAGCAAGGCCTACAGGCAACGGGACCAACTGGACCAAGGAATTTGAAGCCCGATGGCTAGCTGAGGAGGACCTTGAGGTCATTGTACAGACAGCTTGGGACCGGGCAAAAGCAGGAGGGATCGAGCTTTTTGCGCAGAGCACAGGGGCTGTGCATACAGCTTTGCATTGTTGGGATAAATAGACCTTGAAGGGCCCTAGGATGCGTTTGAGAAAGCTTCAAAAAGAATTGAATGTGGTGATGTTGGGTGACCTAACAGATGAGGCAGTGGCCCGACAACATGAGCTACATATGCAAATTGAGAACCTCCTTGAGCAGGAGGAAATCTACTGGAAGTAAACAGGTCGCGCTGATTGGCTCTGTCGCGGCGATCAAAATACAGATTTTTTTCATCGAGCAGCAACTGGCCGGCGGAAGAAAAAATTTATTAAGAAATTGAAAGGGGATACTGGTGATTGGATTGAAGACCAGGAACTTTTGAAGGGGCATGTAGCCACTTATTTTTCTTCTCTGTTTGCTTCGGGAGTGCAGGACCCAGACCAAACTGTCATAGACAAAGTTAAACCAAGAGTCTCTGCAGAGATGAATGCTGAACTAAACAAACCTTATACAAGGGAGGAGGTGAAAAGGGCTTTGTTTAATATTGGTGATCTTAAGGCACCGGGGCCTGATGGACTACATGCTGTGTTCTATAAGAGGTTCTGGCATATCATAGGGGAGGATTTAATTGATGAAGTGCTGCTGGTTGTAAACAACCGAAAAATTCCAGAAGGGTGGAACGACACCACTATTGTTCTTATTCCAAAGGTTGTCAGCCCGGAAGTTATAACATAATTTCGGCCGATAAGTTTGTGTAACGTGGTTTATAAGGTAATTTCAAAATTATTGGCCAATCGTCTCAAGTATCTCTTACCAGAAATCATTTCTCCCAATCAAAGCGCTTTTGTTCCAGGGCGCTTGATTACAGATAATTTTTTGGTGGCTTTTGAGTCTTATCATGCTATTAAGAGGAAGAGTAAAGGTAAATATGGTACTTATGCGGTAAAACTGGATTTGCATAAGGCTTATGATAGGGTCGAGTGGGTTTTTCTGGAGAGGGTCCTGCTTCGACTGGGTTTCTCTGTTGATTGGGTTGCTCTAATTATGGAGTGTGTTCAGTCTGTAAGATACCAGGTGCGGATTAATAGCTCACTTACAGATTATTTCCTGCCTACACGGGGTCTTCGACGGGGAGACCTGCTATCACCATATTTGTTTTTACTATGTGCAGAAGGACTATCAAGCTTACTTGTCCATGAGGAGGAAACGGGCAATTTGGTGGGTGTTAAAGTATGCAGGGATGCACCAGCGGTATCCCATCTCCTGTTTGCTGATGATTCTCTCATCCTAATGAGAGCGGACGTCTCCAACGCTAATAGCCTTCGCCATGCACTAGATGATTACTGTGCAGCCTCGGGACAATTGGTGAGTGAGGCAAAATCAAGTATCTTTTTCAGTCCATGTACACCGGTGGAGGTGAGGGCTGAAGTTTGCACAACCCTGAATATTATGGTGGAAGAAATTACAGATAAGTATTTGGGTCTACCCCCAATAGTTGGGGTGGACAGAACTGACTGTTTTCAGCACTTGGTGGATAGAGTTCTGAACATAATTAGAGGATGGAAGGAAAAATGCTCTCTTTGGAGGGAAGGAAATATTATTAAAGGCCATTATTCAAGCCATACCGTCGTATGCCATGTCAGTATTCAAATTACCTAAACAAGTATGTAATGGGATAACTACTGCTATGTCCCAATACTGGTGGGGTGATGAGGATGTGAAGAAGCATATGCATTGGTTTGCATGGTGGAAAATGTGCGTCCCAAAGAGCAAAGGAGGTATGAGCTTCAGAGACTTGCATTGTTTTAATATGGCTTTACTTGCCAAACAATGTTGGAGACTTTTGGCAGAGCTAGATTCTTTATGTGCAAGAGTTCTTAAGGCAAAATACTTTGCTGATGGTGACCTCCTAAATTGTCCTCTCAAAAAAGGTAGTTCCTATACGTGGCAAAGTTTGTGGAGTGGTATTCAAAGTTTCAAGAGAGGCCTTATTTGGAGAGTAGGGGATGGCACACATATTAGCATATGGGATGATCCCTGGGTTCCTAGTAGCCCAAGCAGGAAGGTGATGACCCCCAGAGGTAATATAGTCATTACTAGGGTCTCTGAGTTAATCAATATAGATGAAAGACAGTGGGATGAGCAGCTCATCAGAGATATTTTTTGGCCTATTGACGCGCAAAGAATTCTAAACATTCCCTTAGCTATGGGGATGATGGAGGATTTTGTTTCATGGCACTATGAAAGAAGCGGGATTTTTTCAGTTAGAACTGCTTATCATATGGACTGGGATTACCAACATGGACGAAAGTTGAGGCAAACAAATTTGATGTTGTCCTCAGGTACTAGTCCAGTTTGGAGGATTCTTTGGAAACTTCGAGTGCCGGCCAAAGTTAAGATTCACCTATGGAGGGCGTTGTATGGTGCGATTCCTTGTCGTGGCATCCTTGCGAACATGCATATGATTACCAGTTCGCAATGTCCAATTTGCTCTACAGATTGTGAAATTATACATCACACCTTTTTTAAATGCCCACGTGTCAAACTCATTTGGGAAAAACTGGGTATGGCTGAAACAATTTTTGAGCTGTGCAGTACAGAGAGGGAAGGTGCTTCAGTCCTTGGTGACCTGCTGCTAATGCCGTGCACTAATATTCCCTCGCTACCTGATTTTAACAGGAAGGATTTGATAGCAGTGGCTGTGTGGTACATTTGGTGGGAAAGGAGGAGATTTACTCATGGGGAAACGCTACAAGTGCCCGCAAGATCTGCACAAGCTATTGCAACTCTAACCAAAAAAATTGCGCGAGCAAAAAAGATGGGTACATGCCGGCTCAGAAGACATGGATGGAAGAGACCGCTGAGCAGTTTTGTCAAACTCAACATTGATGCATCCTTTGATGTAGACAGCGGTACGGGGGGTTCGGGTGCTATTATCCGAGATGAATATGGTGCCTTCATTGCGGCTTCATGCAGCAATATCCCCTGCTTAGAGGATGCAGCGACGGCTGAAGCCCGTGGTTTGAAGGATGGACTCATACTGGCAAGTAATGTTGGTTGCAACAAGCTGGAGATCGAAGCTGACTGTATGGAGGTGATTCAAATCATGAACAGCGGCGGAAACTCTCTCGGACCAGCTGCAGCAATTTATGAGGAATGTTACTTTCTTTGTCGTAATTTTACTTCTATTAGTTTTCATTATTGTCCTAGGGAGGCCAATATGGCGGCGGATTTATTGGCTACAAAGTCAGAGCCCTCACGAACAATTGTTTGGGATGAGGCTCCTGATTTTTTGCTACATGTTCTTTCAAACGATGTAGCCCTTTTTTCACATGAAATATAAACCGCCATGATGGCTTTTCCCTAAAAAAAAAGAAGCAAAATACCTCCATATAATATCGACACTATCTAGAATTGTCAAGCCACACTCTGAATTTACTAAACATCGACACGCAATTTTTATACATTCTGATTGTATCTGTCACATGCAGTAAGAAGTATAATATTATCAAGTTACAACATAAGCAACCTGTTTACAGAAATATCGGAAAGAAAAAAGTGCAGAAAACAATAGGAGGATTGCCCAATGCTTTGCTAAAGACAGAAATCAATCCTTTGCTTGTGTCCAGCTAGCTGCAAGATGAAAAGATAAAGATCAAAGATTATTAGACTGTCTGGTCAGTGTTCACTATTGGATTTTTCCTGGTAATTAAAAAACTTTTGTGTCTTTCAAGCCATCCCAATTGAAGAAACTCTCAAGTAGAGCATCTGAATTTGGATTTTAACTTGCATTGCCAATTTGAATATTGGAGAGATGCGCTACACGGATTCCTGTACGAGTCCTAATCACAAGAGTTCCTGCTCTCTTTCTCTATGGAGGGGATGTGAGGCTGACTTGCTTAACTTTTTCCAGTATAAATCAGAAAATGCTTCACACACTTCTGGAAACATCATATGCAAACTACCTGCAACTAAAAATGGTGACACCTCATACTCGAACATGCAAGCCTGTTACCGAATCTTGATGCACACCGTTTACATATATCCTTGTTCTAAAACCATCTGACCAAAGTTAGTACATAAAGCAATACCCATTTTATCTTCCAAGATAGAAATTAGTATAGTACATCAGCAAATTGGAACAAAGAAACAGACGCACCTGAATTTTCTTTAAGGTTAACCATATATAGTTAAACATCTAGCTTACGATGTAAACAATTGCTTTCATAGAGGTTGAGGTGGGGCCACAATCACTACAAGAAATATGTCAACTAGTGACCTTTTGTCAGTGACCCTGAAAGAATTGGTCATAGATCTATGACCATTTGAGACCAATTGGTCAAAAGCTGTTCGGGGGGCTCCAAACCCTAAACCATTGCGACCATTTTGGTCAGAAAGGTCGTAATTTCCTTACACGAAATGGTCACAAAGCAAACAGGGCTGGTCCGCTGCCTTATTTCTAGTTGTTAACGACCAATATATATGGTCATAGCCTTGTAGATTGTGGTGGGTTGTGATGACTAGGCGCCATCTCATCAGTTTTGCCTATGTGTCATGTCCATGTGTCAATTTTTGCGCTAGGTTGTGAAGTAAACTATATTTTTGTTATTCCAAAAATTCCCAAATAATTCTCATAAATTGTTTGGATCATATCTTCATCAAATATGTCAAGAACCTTCCTTGCCTAGTTCAAAAATAACTCAACAATATTCATTTTCCTATTCTATTCAGAGCAGCAGTTTGTGAAGGAAGTACCACTTTGGCATGTCCAAATAGTATCCATTTTCTAAAGTGCTTTCCTATGCCCAAATAACCATCCTCCACCAAATGCCAGCTCAATACATTCATTATTTTGAGCCGAGCTTCAACATTTGTAGTTATGTCCAGTGTGGTAGTTTGCAAAGCAAGTACCACCTAGGCTCCTCCTTTTGAGATGAAAATTTGTGAAGACGGTCTTCTTAGTAACTAATCATCCTCAGCCAAAACTCACGCCCATTAGCCATGTACATTTCCCGTACCGCTAATCAAACACTTGGCTGCTAATTCATGTTTGAGCATCGATCGGTCTCCTCGTGAGAATGTTATGTTGTAATTTTCTTCCTAGCACCTACCTGGGGAGTGCCCAACCCACTAGACATGCCTAGGCTGCCCAGAACACATGGCAACGCCACGGTCAGGCGGTGACCACGCGGCGGGCATCCGAGTTTACGCGCTCTAGAGTTGGGGGCCTCCGCCACCGCCCAAACCTCGACGTATCGCCACCAAACCATGTATTTATGATTAAATTGGTACTTATGTAACTATAAATGATTTTTGGAAAAAATAAATAGTAAACTATGAGGCAGCTGTAGTTCAAATTTGACCCGCTTCCAACTGAATCGGCGGGAATTTGTCTTTTTCACCAGAGGTGGATCAAAACTTTTGACACCCAACCATTTGGTCAATTGTGCATTAAATATGTCCTAGTATTTTATAAAATTTATTTGGTCCAATTTTGCAACAAATATATGGTAGGTCCTTCACAAAAAAAAATCATTTCGGGCACTCATAAAATGGAAAATGAATTTTCCGTGCAATGAAAATGAAAACTCCCTTAGGCAACATTGTTTGGAATTCCAAGATGCACCCTTGTGCACAATATGAGATCATTTGGACAAACTATGCCATGAATGCGGCCATAAGATTGATCATTTGGCTTGAAAGTCATGAATCTTCACACTTGATAGCTCATTTCTGAGAACACTTTTTTAAAATAATTACCGTATTACAAGTTTATTATTTTTTCTGGAAACTTGGTCACATATAGTGACACAAGGCGGAGGTTTTCCATTTTTTTGATTTGTTTTGAATTTTTTATGCCCGTTTCAAAATGCGGTCAAAACGGCGGGACTGACCGTTCCTAGCTAGTGGTTGAATCTTGGAATTTTTTTGGTGTTTCTCTGATTAAATAGATACTTATGTACCTAGAAATTATTTTTAGAAAAAATAAAGAGCAAACTACGAGGCAACTACAGTTCAAATTTGACCCGCTTCCAACTGAATCGACGAGAATTTGTCTTTTTCACCAGAGGTGGATCAAAACTTTTGACACCCAACCATTTGGTCAACTGTGCATTAAATATGTCCTAGTATTTTAGAAAAATGATTTGGTCCAATTTTGCAACAATTATTTGGGAGGTCCTTCACAAAAAAACCTCCTTTCGGGCACTCGGAAAATGGAAAATGAATTTTCCGTGCAATGAAAATGAAAACTCCCTTAGGCAACATTGTTTGGAATTCCAAGATGCACCCTTGTGCACAATATGTGATCATTTGAACAAACTATGCCATGAATGTGGCCATAAGATTGATCATTTGGCTTGAAAGCCATGAATCTTCACACTTGATAGCTCATTTCTGAGAACACTTTTTTAAAATAATTACTGTATTACAAGTTTATTATTTTTTCTAGAAACTTGGTCACATATAGTGACACAATGCGGAGGTTTTCCATTTTTTTTGATTTTTTTGAATTTTTTATGCCCGTTTCAAAATGCGGTCAAAACGGCGGGAATGACCGTTCCTTGGTAGTGGTTGAATCTTGGAATTTTTTTGGTGTTTCTCTGATTAACTAGATACTTATGTACCTAGAAATGATTTTTAGAAAAAATAAAGAGCAAACTACGAGGCAGCTACAGTTAAAATTTGACCCGCTTCCAACTGAATCGGCGGGAAATTGTCTTTTTCACCAGAGGTGGATCAAAACTTTTGACACCCAACCATTTGGTCAATTGTGCATTAAATATGTCCTAGTATTTTAGAAAAATGATTTGGTCCAATTTTGCAACAATTATTTGGGAGGCCCTTCACAAAAAAACCTCTTTTCGGGCACTCGGAAAATGGAAAATGAATTTTCCGTGCAATGAAAATGAAAACTCCCTTAGGCAACATTGTTTGGAATTCCAAGATGCAACCTTGTGCACAATATGTGATCATTTGAAAAAACTATGCCATGAATGTGGCCATAAGATTGATCATTTGGCTTGAAAGCCATGAATCTTCACACTTGATAGCTCATTTCTGAGAACACTTTTTTAAAATAATTACCGTATTACAAGTTTATTATTTTTTCTGGAAACTTGGTCACATATAGTGACACAATGCAGAGGTTTTCCATTTTTTTGATTTTTTCTGAATTTTTTATGTCCGTTTCAAAATGCGGTCAAAACGGCGGGAATGACCGTTCCTAGCTAGTTGTTGAATCTTGGAATTTTTTTGGTGTTTCTATGATTAAATAGATACTTATGTACCTAGAAATGATTTTTAGAAAAAATAAAGAGCAAACTACGAGGCAGCTACAGTTCAAATTTGACCCGCTTCCAATTGAATCGGCGGGAATTTGTCTTTTTCACCAGATGTGGATCAAAACTTTTGACACCCAACCATTTGGTCAATTGTGCATTAAATATGTCCTAGTATTTTAGAAAAATGATTTGGTCCAATTTTGCAACAATTATTTGGGAGGTCCTTCACAAAAAAACCTTCTTTCGGGCACTCGGAAAATGGAAAATGAATTTTCCGTGCAATGAAAATGAAAACTTCCTTAGGAAAGATTGTTTGGAATTCCAAGATGCACCCTTGTGCACAATATGTAATCATTTGAACAAACTATGCCATGAATGTGGCCATAAGATTGATCATTTGGCTTGAAAGCCATGAATCTTCACACTTGATAGCTCATTTCTGAGAACACTTTTTTAAAATAATCACCGTATTACAAGTTTATTATTTTTTCTGGAAACTTGGTCACATATAGTGACACAATGCGGAGGTTTTCCATTTTTTTGATTTTTTTTGAATTTTTTATGCCCGTTTCAAAATGCGGTCAAAACGGCGGGAATGACCATTCCTAGCTAATGGTTGAATCTTGAAAAACTTTTGGTGTTTCTCTAATGAAATAGCTACTTTTGTACCTAAAAATGTTTTTTGGAAAAAATCACGAGCAAACTATGAGGGGGTTGCAGTTCAAATTTAACCCGCTTCCTGCTGAATCAACAAGAATTTTTTTAAATGACAAAAAATAGCTAGAAGGATGGGAAATGCATACAAATTGGTTATCACCCATACAAATTGATCTTGAGCTCACTGTGATTGATGAGGTGAGGACTGGCACTTCTTCAGTGAGACTGGTGCTGGGAAGCATGTACTACTTGTTGCAGCGTTACCCTTCTAAGTTTACCGGGCTCGATAAGGCATTAAGTGTCTTTAAGATTGCTGTTAGGACAATACTGCAATTCAGGTTGTGAGCATATCACTTATTCCTGAGCAGAATGGTAGTATTTGCTTTAAGCAGAGTAGAAAAATGTTCAGTATTAATTTGTTGTGTATATACGAGTAGCTCAAAAATTGTTGCCAAAAATAGAATAACTCATGTCTTGCTTGAACTAGACAAGGAAGACCCATTGATCTTTCCTTGAGATAGATTGTCTTTGTCGCGTAAGGACTATAGATAATTTGGATTAAGACATGGCAAAGCTACAAGATATAGAGTACTGTTTTATTTGGTCTAAAATAAATACACGGACAAACTTTTTCACATATGTAATTTGTATGTACCGCCTCATAAACCATTTATGTTTCATAGAATGGATGGTCCATCATGTGAAAGCATCACACGGTATTGTAGTCATCGATGAAGGACTTATGTTGGTGTCCAATGACTCGAAAATATGAAAAATTAATCTATTTTGCAGCTGGTTATTGATTGCTGGTTAGAGAGGAACGACTACAATGGTTGTCTACAAGATGTTTTTAGTTCATATTTCCTGGTTGATGGATTCAAACCTGTGCAACAACATAAGTTTGATGTGCTCTGTGATCATGTATGCAGGACGAGAAGTACCTGGGGAAGATGAAGCAGCCGCACCTGGACAACATCCTTCTGTTGGGAACGGAAGGGAGCTATTCCAGAAGTAGGTGCAGCTGTAGGTGATCAGACGTCGATCTGTTGGGAACGGAAGGGAGCTGTTCCATGCACCGAATCTGATTTTGAGCCATGGCCGCCATGGACAACACTCAGGATATATATGCCTTTCTTATCATATAATATATTGTTTGTTTCCCTTGCTGAAATAGTGTGCCTACCAGTATTATGTGTTGGCTTAGTTCCATTTTGTGTTGCTTCATCCTGGCAGTTGTCGTGCTCCTAGTGTCCTTGTAAGACAAGTTTACATATCCGTTGTAAGAAATGTTATTACATATACCTATTGAGCTTGCGCGTTGTTTGTTATACACCAAAATTGCTTTACATATCCATTCTGGATGGTCGTCACATAGGACTGCATGAGCTCTATTGAACCTGATTTCTACTTGTACAAGTTATGCCACATCGGAAGATTGCCTTTTGCATTTACGCTTGCTATAAGTGTACTCATGTTATGTCCTTATGTCTGATGCATGTATCATGTGACACACACATTAGTAAACCTGAATTAACTTTGACATAGTTTCTCTGTTACAGTAGATGGAAAGATGAATAGCTAGTGTCGGTTTAATTCAATCATGCACCTGGTAGTTTAATAGGAACTATTGATTGAATATGAATGTTATTCCTTATACTCAAATGCAACTTCGATCTTCTATAACTTTAAATGATGGTTTTTAAACCTTGTCATGTATGTGAAACATTCCATGCTCGTTTGCTGCTAAGTTTGTCATATGTGCCAGTTCAATTCCCAATTTTGATGAATAGCCATATTCTAGATAAGTAGAATGATCTGGTTAAAAATAATAATAAGTAGAATGATAATATACTGGTGTATCTTTAGTTTTTAGTTTAAAAGTACTCTGTAATGTTTCTTCTATCAGTGACATACCTCTTCTTCTCTTTTGAATGCTCAGATCTTTTGCATCAGCCTCTAAGGGAGAAGCGGGAGTTGGAGAAGAAATCATTCCATTAGGAAGATTACATGTTTGGTTGCTGTGAAGTACCAGATAGGCTAGTTCTATTTTTTCACGATCCTGGAGTATTTCTGATTCACCTTTTGTAAAAACTTAGTTAGCCCGCAGTCAGTCAGTAGTAGCTCAGCCAGCCAGCCAGCCTCAAATAGTATTGCTGGAATGAATGGTTGTAATATAATAACATTGCACGCTGCTTTGAAATTGTATCAGAACTGGGCTAGGCCCAAGATAGCTTGTGGTTTGATGTGTTGTAATGTCAATGGCATAACATTTTTTTTGGATTGGATCAATTTTTTCGGAACTGGGCTAGGCCCAAGTTATATTGGACAATTATTTTTGAGGGAAAACATGAGAGGCCCAGCAAAGAAATGGCCCAGAAAAATACATGATAAAAAAGAAAACCTGCTGTTAAAAGGGCCATGCAAAGAAATCAAAGGCTGAATTGTTGGGCCAGACCCATGTAGCTAATAAAAGCACAGGAAAAAAATACATTAAAAAGGCCGAATTGTTGGGCTAGGCCCATGTAGAAAACTGAATTGGACCGGGCTGCATCTTGTGCCACATCAGCTTGCCACGCTGGATGCCTACGTGGCCTGGGGAGGTTGCTAGTGACCAAAACGCCATAGTGGACATATTTTGGTCATAAACGTTCACGACCATTCCAGAAGAAAGGTCGCTATAGTCAGTTTACGACCGCCAGCTTTTGACCTTCTGTTTTTTATCACAAAAAGGTCGCAAATGAAAAACCATGACCTTTCAGTGACCAATAGTGGTGGTCACAAGTTGACATATTTCTTGTAGTGGAGCATCCTGTTTTGTAGCCAACGGGAAACGCAGCCCCTATGCTTTTGCTGGGCAACATGCATGATCTGCATGCCCAATGACGCGCGCACTGCGGCCACCTCCCACGCTCCTCTAACCACCTAGCTCTCACGTACCACCATGCCACACACATGCGGACACACGCACGCACGCACACACTACACACACGCCATGCTGCTGCTGCGTCCCGCGCGCACCCAACGCGCCCGACGAGGCCGGCCGCACTAGCGCGTCTCGCACGTCCCGCGCGCATCTGACGTGCCCGACGAGCCCGACCGCACCAAGCCGTGGCTTATTCCAACAACACCAGAGGCAAAGATTACTGCATTGCAGTTCCCCTCCATGGAGCTCCAGGGATGGAATGAATCATTGCATGCGGAAATGTACCAGCTGTTGTGGTCCAGAGGCACAACTCCTGCACCAGACCTGCCTAGCTCGGAGAAGATAGTTGCATCAGATGGTAGAAGAATGGTACCCGACGGTGGCGGCGACCAAGAGGAGCTTGATGCTAGAGGGTCTCACCCTATGAACTCTACTTGTTTCTCTTGATGCTAGAGGCGTCGTGCAGAAAGGGTTGTTTAGGCCATGTTCCTCTTCCCCTGAAGATATCGCTGGCCGCCTCGTTCCTCAGAGCTGCCGGTGTGGGGTGGGGTTCTCATCGGCGGCGACCCACTCCGCCCCCCCTTCGACGACGCTGAGTTCTACTGCCGTAGAAGTAGAACCAACACTCCGCAGCGGCAGCACCCCCAAAGATGGCGACGCCGGCCGAGCGGATCACTACCGGAACAGCGCGCTACCCCGACGGCCAAAACAATGACGACAGCCCCCGTCGGCTTCTGCGGATATATGCCGACAGCCTGGATCTGGCCGTCGGTGTACAATAGCCGTCGGGTTACGCAGAGCTAAACTGACGGTGCCCGTCGGCATAGAATAGCCGTCGGCCTAGCTGAATGTACGTCGACAGCTGCCGTCGGCTTACAAAGGCCGTCGGCATAGCCGTGGGCCCGGCACCCCCCTGGCTAACATCGTTAGAGCT
>NC_041391.1:20137281-20138119 GCF_002162155.2 Triticum dicoccoides
CATCGATCCAGGCCGCACCGTGCAGAGGATATGCCGACGGCTGCCGTCGGCATATCTGCCACGTCAGTGATCCGCGGCACGCCGCCCGCCGGCTAAACCCTTGGCGGATCTATGCCGACGGCTATGCCGTTGGCATAGTTAGATTTTTTTAACATATTTTTTATGCTTTTTTATGTATTATTATATCAACTAACATGTAGCATGTTAAATATAAACATACATATGAATATATATGTAGTTTGTATTTTTTTCATATATTATGAATATATATATATAGTTTGTATTTTTTCGAGCACGTTAATAATGTGCGGTCATGTTGTTTTAAATATAGATCCTTATATTTTATTAAAATCAAAAACAGCTATGCCGACAGAAGTTTTGTAGCAGTTGCAAACGCCCGACACCCGTCTCCAGAGTGTGACCCCCCTCACGTCCGCGGTGTGCCCCCCTCATGGACGGCGCCGCCGCCGGCACCTAGAGGGGGGAAACGGACGCGTCGGGTCTACACAGAGTGGATGTAGCTGTGGGTTTGGCCCGGATGTTGGTCCCGGGTGTACCTGTGGGCCGCACTGACACAACCGGGTGGAGAGGTGCACTGGTCAAAGCCCGTCCGTGGGAAGTCAAAGGGCTAGATCTCGTGGTCAACCGCTCCAGGGTTAGGCGGGACGGGGGCCCTGGGGTGTAGGAATGCCACCGGAGCGTCATACCGAGCCCTCATAGATGCGGGGTGGTGTTGTGGCATGTCCGAAGAGGCGGCACGTGTCTCCGGTGTGTGGCCCCCCTCACGGACGGCGCCGCCGCCGGCACCTGGAGGGGGGAAACGGACGCGTCGGGTCTA
>NC_041391.1:20138129-20139549 GCF_002162155.2 Triticum dicoccoides
CTCTCTCTCTCTCTCTCTCTCTCTCTCTCTCTCTCTCTCTCTCTCTCGTCCTTCCTACTCAGTCCGCTCCGATGAGGCCGAGCCCCTGTGCGCCCGCCCCCTGCCTGCTCCGGTGAGGCTGAGCTGCCGCACGCCCGCCCCCATGCCTGCTCCGGCGCCCCCCGCCTGCTCCTCGTGTCGCATGCGCGGCCGCCCCCTACCTTCTCCTCGCCGCGCGCCCGCCTACCTACCTGCTCCGGCGAGGCCGAGCTAGCATGCGCCCCCGCCCCCGCCCGCTCTGTCAAGACCGAGCTGCCGTGCGCGCGCCCAGCACGCAGGGGATCGAGAGGCCACTGGTGAATCGGCGGCGCCGGTAATGCAGGGGCCTGGTGACAGTGGGTTTGAGGCCAGTCGATGGCCGCGGATGCGGTCGTGGCCAGCCGCGAGATGCCAGCAAGCGGCTCGGGCGGAGCGTCTCCTCGCCGCCAGATGCTCCCGTCACGGCTGGCCACTGATGAATCGGCGACGACGGCGATACAGTGGCCTTGCGACGGCGGGGTTCGAGTCCAATCGACGGCGGTGATGCGGGGGTCTTCCGGCGGTGGTTGGAGCCCGTTTTGGACGGGAAACAGCAACGGAGGGCGGATCTGGAGGCGGGAGGCCGATCCCGATCGGTCCGGAGTCCGGCGGTGTGGCGGCGGCGGCGGCGGTGAAGCGGTAGAGGGATCCTGGCATCCGCTTCCGCCGTCGAGCCGAGCATCACCCAGCGAGGGTAGTCGCCGGCGGCGGAGGAGGGCTGGGGCTGGGTTTCCATGTTTCAGGTTGTGGATTCAGAATTCCAGAGATGGGGGCAGGCCAGGCACTACCGGAACAGGGCGCTACCCCGACGGCCAAAACAATGTCGACGGCCCCCGTCGGCTTCTGCGGAGATATGCCGACAGCCTAGATCTGGCCGTCGGCGTACAATAGCCGTCGGGTTATGCCGAGCTAAGCCGACGGTGCCCGTCGGCATAGAATAGCCGTCGGCCTAGCTGAATGTACGCCGACAGCTGCCGTCGGCTTACAAAGGCCGTCGGCATAGCCGTGGGCCCGGCACCCCCCTGGCTAACGTCGATAGAGCTATGCCGACGGCCAAGACAGGGGGCTGTCGGCATAGGTACACAGGCCACGTCATCGATCCAGGCCGCACCGTGCAGAGGATATGCCGACGGCTGCCGTCGGCATATCTGCCACGTCAGTGATCCGCGGCACGCCGCCCGCCGGCTAAACCCTGGGCGGATCTATGCCGACGGGGCCGACGGCTATGCCGTCGGCATAGTTAGATTTTTTTTACATATTTTTTTATGCTTTTTTATGTATTATTATATCAACTAACATGTAGCATGTTAAATATAAACATACATATGAATATATATGTAGTTTGTATTTTTTTCATATATTA
>NC_041391.1:20139559-20141016 GCF_002162155.2 Triticum dicoccoides
GGTGGTGTTGTGGCATGTCCGAAGAGGCGGCACGCGTCTCCGGGTTGTGGCCCCCCTCACGGACGGCAATGAAACGGTAGTAGACGTTCTGCGGTAACGATGCAGCGTGAATATTATTAAATACTTGGAGCGCGATAAAATCATGAGTTTTTTACACAACGTGGGCACATGTGCAATAGGACTGATGGTAATTTTTCATAATTTTTTGTGATGGAGAAGTATCTGAACACTTCCCTCTACGCGGATTGCTCTTCGCACGTCTACGACTGTGGCCGGCGGCCTCCGGGGGCTAGCATACCGTCAAATCTTGCGTAGGCGGCCTCTCACAAATCTGGAAGTGTTGAGGCGGTTGCAAACGCCCAGCACGCGTCTCCGGGGTGTGCCCCCCCCCTCACGGACGCCGCCGCCGCCGGCACCTGGAGGGGGGAAATGGACGCGTCGGGTCTACACGGAGTGGATGTAGCTGTGGGTTTGGCCTGGATGTTGCTCCAAAGTGTTCCTCTGGGCCGACCTAACACAACTGGGTGGAGAGGTCCACTGGTCAAAGCCCGTCCGTGCAAAGTCAAAGGGCTAGATCCCGTGGTCAAACGCTACAGGGTTAGCCGGGACGGGGGCCCTGGGGGGTAGCAATGCCACCGGAGCGTCGTACCGGGCCCTCATACATGCGGGGTGGTGTTGTGGCATGTCCGAAGAGGCGGCACGCGTCTCCGGGTTGTGGCCCCCCCTCACGGACGGCAATGAAACGGTAGTAGACGTTCTGCGGTAACGATGTAGCGTGAATATTATTAAATACTTGGAGCGCGATAAAATCATGAGTTTTTTACACAACGTGGGCACATGTGCTATAGGACTGATGGTAATTTTTCATAATTTTTTGTGATGGAGAAGTATCTGAACACTTCCCTCTACGCGGATTGCTCTTCGCACGTCTACAACTGTGGCCGGCGGCCTCCGGGGGCTAGCATACCTTCAAATCTTGCGTAGGCGGCCTCTCACAAATCTAGAAGTGTTGAGGTGGTTGCAAACGCCCAGCACGCGTCTCCGGGGTGTGCCCCCCCCTCACGGACGCCGCCGCCGCCGGCACCTGGAGGGGGGAAACGGACGCGTCGGGTCTACACGGAGTGGATGTAGCTGTGGGTTTGGCCCGGATGTTGCTCCAAAGTGTTTCTCTGGGCCGACCTAACACAACCGGGTGGAGAGGTCCACTGGTCAAAGCCCGTCCGTGCAAAGTCAAAGGGCTAGATCCCGTGGTCAAACGCTACAGGGTTAGCCGGGACGGGGGCCCTGGGGGGTAGCAATGCCACCGGAGCGTCGTACCGGCCCTCATACATGCGGGATGGTGTTGTGGCATGTCCAAAGAGGCGGCACGCGTCTCCGGGTTGTGGCCCCCCCTCACGGACGGCAATGAAACGGTAGTAGACGTTCTGCGGTAACGATAGCGTGAATATTATTAAATA
>NC_041391.1:20143177-20144095 GCF_002162155.2 Triticum dicoccoides
GACGCGTCGGGTCTACATGGAGTGGATGTAGCTGTGGGTTTGGCCCGGATGTTGCTCCCGGGTGTACCTATGGGCCGAACTGACACAACCGGGTGGAAAGGTCCACTGGTCAAAGCCCGTCCGTGGGAAGTCAAAGGGCTAGATCTCGTGGTCAACCGCTCCAGGGTTAGACGAGACGGGGGCCCTGGGGGTAGCAATTCCACCGGAGTGTCGTACCGGGACCTCATACATGCGGGGTGGTGTTGTGGCATGTCCGATGAGGCGGCACGCGTCTCCGGGGTGTGCCCCCCCCCCTCACGGACGGCGCCGCCGCCGGCACCTCGAGGGGGGAAACAGTGATAGATGGATCAGGCACTCGCATAGTTACCGGATCAGGCACTCGGTAACGGTACCCCTAAGTCAGTTGCTCCCCTATGTATCACCTTTCGCGAGACGATAGAAAATATTTATATCATAAAGAAGTGTTGCCCCCCCTCAATTTATTTCGAAATATTTTAACACAATGTACATTTTTTGTTAGTACAATTTAGCAAATATTTATATAATAAAGAAATGTTGCTGACCATAGAAAAAATTCGGTTCAGAAAAAAAATATAATTATAATTATATACCATGTATTATTTTTAATATAATTATATATCATGTTTCATTCAAAGAAAAAAATATGCCTACGGCTAAGCCGTCGGCATAGGTGCCACGTGGCGACCTCAGTTGTGCCGACGGCTTAGCCGTCGGCATAGGGTTCCCTTATCCACTCGGAGCGACCAGCGCGCAGCTAGCCAATCGTTCTTTCTACCCCACCCCGACCAGCGCGCCGCCGCAGCACCCCACGACCCCGACCTGCGCCGCAGCCGCCCCCCCCCCACCCCGACCTACGCCACCGCTGCCCCCCACCCCGACCTGGCGCCGCCGCCGCAC
>NC_041391.1:20144822-20165673 GCF_002162155.2 Triticum dicoccoides
GCTCCAGCCGGCCCCGTCCCTCCCGTCCCCGACCGCCCCTGCCTCACCACCCCCTCCACCGCCGCGCCCCGTGTCACGCCCCTCTCGGTGAGATACTTTTTTTTCTTCATTTTTTTCATTTTTTTGCTACTGTTGCATGGATGAATGAATGCATGGATGGATGTTGGATGTTAGATGGATGTTAGATGTTAGATGTTGGATGTTGGATGTTGGATGTTGGATGTTAGATGGATGTTAGATGATGGATGTTGGATGTTAGATTTTTATCATGATGATTTTGTCATTTGAGTTGTGCTCCAAAATTGGTATAAGATGAGTGGTTATTTTTATGATGATGATCTTGTCGAAAAAATTGAACCGGACAAAATTGGACACTTGACAAAAATTGAACTGGACAAAATTGGACACTTGTCAAAATTGAACCGGAAAAAATCATGATATGATGAGTGGTTATTTAATCATGATGATCTTGCTAAAAAAAATTGAAGGACAAAATTTGACACTTGACGAAACATGATTTTTTTTCATAGTTAAAAGTATCAATGCTTAATGTGATGTGATGACCTAATTGTTTTTCACTCGGTGTAATTAACAGGATTTGTGGTGTTCCATCTTCGTGGAGTGATCGTCGACCTTGGAGGTGTTGGTCCAGGATCGTCCCTCCCCTTTGATCGACTACATCGGAGGGTGAGCAACAATTCCATGACCTCGTCCACTTTTTCCATGTCACTAGATTGAATTTTCACATCAAGTCGCGTAACCTAGGTCTCCCGTCCGAATGGGTTGCATCGATAAATATGCATTCAATTGCATATTTATCTCCGCAGCTCTTTCGGATTGTCCAGCGCTTTCCACGGACAGCCCGAGGATGTGTAGATTGGGTACGTTGTTCATGCTCTACCCCGTTCCGAGACAGGATTTCGGCGGCGCCTCCTGTTGTTCTCCGGATGCACATTCTCTCGGCATTTTGCCGAGACGTGTATTTGGAGAACAACGGGAGGTGCTGCCAAAATTTTGTCTCGGAATGGGGTAGAGCATGGACCGTACTCAATCTACACATTCTCGGGTGGGATTAGGACCCATCTTTACCTATTAGAGATGTAGGTGGATTAAATGTCGTTTCTCGTCAACCTTGTAAAAAATAAAATATTGATGTGGGTAATTTAAATGAATCATTAATTTTGTTGTGTGGCTTCTAATAAAGCAGAGATGGCAGATAATCAGTGGATGTATAGTGGGTTTTTCCGTCGGAATCAAGTAACAACAGAGTGGGTCGAGAGAACTGATGTGTTTTTGAAAGAGATATTCTGTAGTCCAATGAGGATGGTGCCAGAATGCCCGTGTGCCAAATGTGAGAGACGTATCCGCAGAGATAAGAGTGCGATGACTAAGCACCTTCGCACGAATGGATTTATGCCCAACTTTAATATGCCAATCAACTTTGCCCAGCTGGATCGTGGTAGAGAGGAAGTGATATGACAACGCGTCGCTGGTTATGAGGACGATGGGGTTAGAGACATGCTAGATGATGTCTTTGCTGCACAGCCGACACCTCCGTCACATTTAGCGAATGAACCGGAGGAGCCGGAGGAAACCGCAAAGGCCTTCCTGGAAATCTTGGCCTCGTTAAAGAAACCCCTCTATGAGGGTGCCAAGCTGTTTGTGATGGATGCCATCTCACAACTGATGGCAGTGAAGGCTGAGTACCACTGTAGCCGAGGTTGCTTCGAAGCATTTCTGGGAGTATGGGCTAACAGCCTGCCCGAGGGCCATGAACTGCCGAAAACCATGTACGGTACGAAGAAAATCATGAAGGTGCTCTCCATGGACTATGAGAAAATACATGTTTGTCCAAAGAATTTCCTTTTGTTTAGGCATGAGTATGCGGATGACAACTACTGTAGGAAGTGTGGTTCCTCTCGGTATATTGAGGTGGTCGATAAGCATGGTCAGAAGCGGCAGCTAAAAATCCCTATGAAGGTTCTTCGATATCTTGATTTTATAAAAAGACTGCAGCGCCTTTTCATCACCGAGGAGTCTGCCAAAATGATGAAGTGGCACAAGGAAGGGAAAAGGTACAATCCACAAAAAATTGTACATACATCAGAAGGTTAAGCATGGAAGTCATTCGATATAAAGTACCCGGAGGAAGCAGCCGAGACTGGGAATGTCAGAATTGCTATAACAGGTGATGGGTTCAATCCATATGGTATGTCGTTTAATCCATACAGCTGCTGGCCCGTATTTGTTATTCCGCTCAATCTCCCTCCCGGTGCCATAATGCAACGCAAGACCATGTTCCTGTCGCTTATAATTCCGGGGCCTGAATATCCAGGGAAGAATTTGAGTGTGTTTATGTAGCCGTTGGTGGATGATTTGCACCATTCTTGGTACTTCCCGAGGTTGACATACGACCGGCATCTGCAGAAAAATTTCTTGATGAAAGTTTGGCTACAGTATTGCATGCATTACTTTCCCGGCTATGCCCTGTTCTGTGGATGGTGTACAAGTGGAAAGATGCCTTGCCCAGTGTGCATGCAGGCCTTGATTTTCATTTGGCTGAAGAAGGGTGGCAAGTATGTTGCCTTTGACCAGCATCGACAGTTCCTCCCTCTAGACCATCCTGATTGGGAAGACAAGAAGAACTTCACAAAAGGCAAAGTTGTCCATGAAGTAAACGAGATTCCAACGTTTTCTGGTGCGGATGTGCTTGCTCAGCTCAAAGCTCTTAAGCCTGCCGGTGAAGGCAAAGGCAAAGGCAAAGGCAAAGGCAAAGGCAAAGGTAAAGGGAAAAAAATGTTTTGAAGGATATGCTAAGATGCACAACTGGACTCACATTACCCCCTTCACGCAGCTTCCCTATTTTAAGGACCTCAAACTTCCATACAACATCGACGTGATGCACACCGAAAAGAATGTCGTAGAGTCCCTTTTTAACATGATCCTCAACATTCCTGATAAGACAAAGGATAATGTTAATGCTAGAGTCGATCAACAGAATATTTGTGATAGACCACGTCTTCACATGCAACCTCCCACAGGCAGTCGAAAATCTTGGTTCAAGCCAGATGCTGACTTCGTACTTAAAAAGGATCATAAGATGGAGGCATTCAAGTGGCTGAAACACGTCGTGAAGTTCACTGATGGTTATGCGTCGAATATAAGTAAGGGGGTCAATCTTTCAACGGGCAGAGTGACCGGGCTCAAGAGTCATGACTATCATGTATGGATTGAGCGGATTATGCGGGTGATGGTTCGGGCAATGTTCCCGAGCGTGTCTGGAATGTGCTTGCGGAGTTAAGCCATTTCTTCTGAACGCTTTGTGCTAAAGAAGTATGTCCTGAGAAGATAAAAGAAATGCATAAGAAGGCGCCGGAGTTGATATGCAAGCTAGAGAAGATCTTCCCGCCAGGCTTCTTTACTCCGATGACACATCTCATTTTGCACCTTGCGAACGAGGTATTGTTGGGGGGCCCTGTGCAGTATCGTTGGCAGTACGGCCCTGAGAGACAGAACAAGCATCTGAGACAGAAATGTGGAAACAAAGCTAAGATTGAAGCTTCCATAGCTGAGGCAGTTATCCTAGAGGAGGTGGCAGACCTCAGGACAGCCTACTATCCAGACCATGTTCCCACGTTGCACAATAAGGTGTCTCGATACAATACAGAAGAACCCAAGTATAAACCCAAGTTGCCTCTATTCATCGGGCAAGGTGGCGGGGCTGGATGCTCGACATCTTATGTCATGCCACGAGATGAGTGGGAGGATGTCATGTTCTATATCTTGCACAACATCAAGGAAGTTGAGGATGAGTGGATGAGGTAGTACCATTGCACCATTCTTTTAGTCAATTCATTATGTTCACTTTGCCTAGTTCTTATACCACTTTTCTTATTGTAGTCGATTCGTTGAGGAAGAGTGGACGGGAATGCTGCCTCCTACTGAAGCGGAGGCACTTGCTCTTCTCCGAAAGGGTGCTGATGGAAGGAAAAATTTCGTTGTGTGGTTCATGGAGAAAGTAATATTTCACACTTCCCTATTACCCATTTCACACTTCCAATTAAACTCATGCACCCTATAATTTCAATTAAACTTGTAGGGAAATGATCTGAACGAATCAATGGATGAAGAATTGAGATGGGTTTCCATGGGTTTTGACCCTACCGTCATGACATGCCAAAAGTATGATGTAAATGGGTATCGCTTCCATACAGAGGAGCACCAGAACAGTCAGCCTGATCCCAAAACCATAAATACCGGAGTCTTCACCAAAGGAGATAATAATGTAGATTACTACGGAAGGGTAGGAAAAATATACGAGCTTACATTCAAATGTGTCCGTAAACACCTAAGTCTCACTGTGTTCAAATGCCGATGGTTCAACCCCAAAAAGGGTCTGAGACATACGCCTTCTGTTGGTTTAGTTGAAGTTAAACCATCAACTGTCTATGCCGGAGCTGATCTCTTTATCGCCGCTACCCAGGCCACACAAGTATATTATCTGCCTTACCCATGCCAGAAAGAGTACCTAAAGGGTTGGGAAGTTGTGTTCAAGGTGTCGCCACATGGTAAGCTACCAGACCCGAACGATGACGATTACTACAACATAAACCCCATGACATACGAGGGAGTGTTCTTTCAAGAGGAACATGATGACGTGGTCCGAAACAAGGAGGATGATGACTTGGGTTATGTTGACCTGGACCCAAACAACGACGGTGCATAGATTGATGGTGAGGCAGTTGTGAATCAAAGAGACATAATTATGCTTGAAAAGTTAAATGAAGACGCTGACGCTGACGATGGGGAAGAGCCTCCACCTCCGTCAGACAACGAAGAAGATATGCAGGATAGTGATGATGAGACCGGTCGACAAATATATTACAATAGTGATGATTCATATGGGTTCTAGAAAATGTATGTTCTTTTAATAATGTGCTCTTCCGTTATTAATGTCTTTCCTGTATGCTTGTTTTTTTATATCCTTACTAACTGTTTATTCTCTTCTCAATGCAGGTTTGCTAATCATGGGCAAGTCCAGCGGTGCCAGTTTCCTCAGTAAACTCAAAGGAGGACTTACTCGGAGTGGACGAGCCCACAAGGTTCCCTCCCGACTACGCGAGGATGGCACCTCACAGGGAGGTGGAGGGGTCGGGGGAGGAGACCCTAGAGGAGGAGGGGGTGGGGGGAGAGCCCCTAGAGGACGAGGAGGTGGGGGAAGAGGCAACCGGGCCAAAAAACTCCGGGCAGTGTCCGAAATAGGAGGGTCTTCTTCGATGCCCTCCTATGCTGATGCAGCTTCTGAGTCTGAGGAGGAGGAGTATATTCCTGATGTCGAGGAGGAGGAGGGTGAGGAGGAGGAGGCCGAGGAGGAGGAGGCCAAGGAGGAGGGTGAGGAGGAGGGCGAGGAGGGTGGGGGGGAGGTTGACCCCGAGTTGTGGGGTGACTTGCCATCGGGTCCTCCGCAGGGGTGGCTGCGTGGTAATGCCGGAGTACCTACACCACCTTCTATCGAGGCGGACAAGTGGCTCATTGAACCCGCGGGGACAGAGTAAGTGCATCTCAATCATACTTTCAACACATGACAACATTTTTTTATTGTACACATGGCAACCCTTTGATTCTTTTGCAGTAACTGGATCCTTCGCGGAAAGGGCCGTAAACTGAACGGCCTTCTCACTGTCCTGTTGAAGCAGTTTTGGCCTAGCCTATTCTGCCCGCGGCCAGACAGGGACCCACAGCTACGTGTTTTGGCCACAAGCTGGGCCCACTACGAGGCTTGCAGCAACGCGGAGTACGGGACGGCCGCTAAGGCCGTGATCACCAAATTTTGGGTAAGTTCCCTTTTGAATCACTTGTCTTTAGTTTCGTTCGTAGTTTATCATTGAATCACTCAACTCATGCCTTGTTTGCTTCTGGTTTATGCATGATTGCAGCAACTCTATAGAGTTCTTGACGAGCACAAGGCCAGAGCCGACGTGGTCTTACTTGCGTATGCAAAGAAGAAAGCTCGTCAGTTGCAGTACGAGGTGCGTTGGGTTGCCGTCTCACAGTACTACCACATCTACCTGCAACAAAAGATGACCAAAACTCAAGCACAGAGGCAAAAAATTACCATGAGCAGGGAGCAGTTCATGATGGTAACTATTACTGACTTTTCATTGTTTCAAGGAGTCAACTATATGTTTCGTGCTCACATGTCATGCTTCCAAAATTTGCATAGGTTGTTCCTCGTTGGTGCTATGGAAGGCATGACGGATGGGCGTGTTTGGTGGATAGGTGGGTCGGTGACGATCCAGAGTTTGTTGCCAAGAGCATCAAGGCCCGGGCTAACCGTGGAAAAGACGGGACACACGGCCAAGGAAACAGGAACCACTGGGGCTTCAAGGCCATGAAGGTATATCTATATGAAAGATGCATTTTGGTTCTTCTTTACCGTCATGTTCTTATGTATGGCTAACTTCTGTTTGACATTGCAGGAGGACAAATTGCAGAGGCCGCTCTCAGACATGGAGTCGTGGAAGCTGGCCCGCGAGCGGAGTGATCGCAAGGAGGGCGAGAGCTAGTACTACGGCAACACCGAGAAACACCTGGAGTCTTACACTCAGAACTATCAGAAGTTGCATCCGGATGTTCCCGTTCCTGAGGTCGCCCAGTCTCAGATCGACGACACGGCGGTGGTGGCCATCCAGGGTAAGTCCCATGGCCGGTATCCGTGTTTCGATGGCTTGATCACTCCGTCGATCTCGTACACACGACTTCGAGCTACCAACCCGAGCCCGTTAGAGAGTACGGGGCGTTCGCAGCCTCCCTTAGTCCGCCAACGTGCTGTAAGTACTTCCCCTTATCTTCTTTGTCTCTATCTTTCTTAGTTTATTTTCATCACTGCCCACTTAGAAACAACCTCAATTTTGTAGGCATATCAGGCCTTTCTCGAGCATAGGCATATTGAGGTGAGGGAGTACTTGCAACGAGTGAAGGCAAACGATGATTACAGCCGTCAAGTGATGGCGGTTAGTTTTGCCCTCTTAAACCAAGCTCAAATTTGCACTTTCATTCCTTCTGACTTTGTTGATCACGGCTTGTTTCTAAGTGGACTTGTTTAACTAACATCCAGGCTATGTTGGCGTCTTGGACTAACCGCACGGAGCCACCACAAGTTGGACCCCCACCACCACCTGCGGGAGACGCCCCACACATTCCCACGTTCGAGGAATGGCTGGCACTAGGCGGTGATACTCCGGTTAGTAAATTTGCCTAACTAATGACAAACTAGTTCTCGTTCATTCAACACTATCATGTCATATTTACCGTTAGAATCTTCTTTCAAACATGTAGGGGACCGGTGGCTCGACTCCTGCTCCGTCGACCCCAGTCACTCCGATCTGGCAGAGTGATGGTGGTCGCGGTGGCGGTTTTGGCGGAGGTGGACTTGGCGATGGCGGTTTTGGCGGAGGTGGACTTGGCGGTGGCGGTTTTGGTGGAGGTGGACTTGGTGGTGGTGGTGGTTTTGGCGGAGGTGGACTTGGCGGAGGTGATGGTTTTGGCGGAGGTGGACTCGGTGGTGGTGGTGGTTTTGGCGGAGGTGGACTCGGTGGTGCTTGATGTCGATGATGATTCCGTGTATGCGGCCGTTGTGCCATGTCTTTCATGTTTCAACTTTTATGCTGTTTCATGTCTTGCACTACTCTTATGTTCGTGGACTTTCGCCGGTGATGATCTTTAGATGATGAACTTGACTATGTTTAAATGATGTTGATGAACTGTCATATTTCATATTATTCTGTTTTGAAATGTTGTCAAATGAATTGGAAAAGAGAAAACAGGGGAAAAAAAACTATGCCTACGGCAAAGCCGTCGGCATAGATACGCTCAGGAGCCACCAGGAGGCGACACGTGGCAGGGCTATGCCTACGGCAAAGCCGTCGGCATAGATGTAAATGCCTACGGCAAAGCCGTCGGCAAAGCCATAGGCATAGCCCTGCCGCCAGGTTAAACCAGGGGGCGACACATGGCAAAGATATGCCTACGGCAAAGCCGTCGGCATAGATTTAACCTATGCCGACGGCTTTGCCGTAGGCATATCTTTGCCACGTGTCGCCTCCTGAGCCGCCAGCAGTTTTGACGGCGCCGTCCGTTGCCGTCAGACGGAAAACTACGCCGACGGCTAAACTATGCCGACGGCTGCGCCAGGGCCGTCGGCATACCCTCCTATGCCGACGGCATTATTATGCCGACGGTCTGACAGGAGTACGCTGACGTGATCTACACTGACGGGGCTATGCCGACGGCAGCCGTCGGCATAGATCTATGCCGACGGCTTAGGGGCCTATGCCGACGGCCCGTGGCCGTAGGCATAGACCGCGAGTCCGGTAGTGGATCCCTACCCCGTGCTGCGAATCGGTCTGCCCTCATCTGCTTGCTCGCTGCTGCAGCTTCTGTGTTTCCATCCGCTCTGCATTTCAGTTACCCGCACGCAGTTCTTCAGTTAGTTTCTTGGTAAGGTGCTAGATGCTACTGCTAGAAACCTGAAATCGGTTTGCCCCCCTTCCTTTGAGCTCCACCTCCTAGACCCGGAGTAAATTAGGGGTACATCGGTCTTGCCTTTTGTCATGCTCAAACCTGAAATACGTGCATGTTTCATAAAGGTGATGATGCACGGGCAGGGCAACAGACTCTTGGAGGATGTTGCAGGTGCTAGTACTAGTACTTTATTATTGCCTAAGTTTATATGTGAGTTGGCTACATCGCTGCACGTGTATGATAACTTGTCCATCAATAGTATCCCTGGACCTTCCCAAGGATCAGAATGGGCTAGCCTAAGATGGTGCCGCGTGTTGAGATGCCCCAGGTTACAAACAGTCTTCACTAGTGTGTCCGACAGCTTTCGGTGTCTGCAAATGTTATGGGCGTCCAAGCTCCTCTCTGCACTATACATCTGGGAGAGGCCAGTTGAAAAAAGTGACTTTCAATTCCAGATGCTCTTGCACCTGGACCACTGCCCCAGGCTCGTACATGTGCTCCCTTTCTCCATATGGATGACACAACCCTTCTCCATGTTGATGAAACACACCTTGTATTACCTGGAGACCCTCGAGATAGTGTACTGCGGTGACCTCAAGGAGGTATTCCCTTTGAGTCCTGAGCTTCAAGAGCAGGATAAAATTATAGATTTCTTCAATCTAAAGCGCATCCACCTACATGAGGTCCCCATGCTGCAGCGCATCTGTGGGCGCAGGATTTGTGCACCTAAACTCGAGACCATCAAGATCAGGGGCTGCTGGAGCCTCAAGCGTCTACCGGCCGTCGGACGCAACACCAAGCCACCGAAGGTAGACTGCGAGAAGGAATGGTGGGACAACCTAGAGTGGGACGGGTTGAAAGAGTACCACCATCCTTCGCTCTATGAGCCGACCCACTCGTTTGTACTACAAGAAGGCCCGGCTACCAAGAGGCACAGTACTCTGGTGAGCTTTACATCTGGTTCCATCTGTATGTATGTTCCTCGGTATGTACATTGTGCTAATAAACTTACTTTTGTGCTGAACCTCGTTACGCACTACTATCTTTTTTCTAAATAAAAAATCAGCCAGATACTGTAAGTAGTATGTGTGGTTAATCATTCATACCATTTTTTGGTTTATATGCTGCAGGTAATCCATCTCTTTCGTGGATTGACCTTGAGCTTCTTTCGACGCGGTATGTTTGATCGTCAAGCATGCAGTGCTACCTCCGACATGACTGAACTTTTCCTGCCGTGTGACTCTGTGCGTTGCTTGTCCTGCTTCTTTATTGATTCGTCTGTGGTATTCTCTTTAGTATGGTGTGGCGGTGCGGCTTCCAGTATGAATTGATTTGGTTTGGTTTGATCATATTTGCTTGGAGTTCTCAGGAATTGAGGAATAAAGCACAGTGAGCGTTCAGCTTCTGCAGACTAGCACAACTGAAGCTTTTCTGCTTGTGTGTGCGCTTCTTACCCTGCTTTAGTCTTGATTAGTTTGTGGTGTTCTCTACAAAAGCATCGCCTTGGTGCGACTTCCAGTTTGATTTGGTTTGGCTTGGTTTGATCATCTTTGGTCGGAGCTCTGGAGCAATTGAAGAATAAATCAGTGTGGGCACTTAGCTTCTGCAGCGTGAGCTCCTTAGGGCATCTCCAGCCGTTCGGCCCCCCAGGGCGCCTAAATAGAGCGGCCTGGGAGCGTGCCGGCGCTAGTTCGGCCCCTGGGGGCGACCTAGCTCCCAGTCACGCCCCCACGCGCCGGCCCCAAGATGCAGGAAATTCAAACTTGGTCGTTCCCGCTCTCAAAAGACGCCGCAAATCCGGCGATCGGACGTAGTCTGGTGTTACAAAAAATAAAGGGGCGCCGTGCGCAACGAATCACTCGGCTTGGTCGGCTCCAGGCGTTGGCGGAGTCGGCGTGCGCGGGCTCGTCGGTGTCGCTGGGCTGCGTCGGCGCGGCTTCGGCACTGCTGGACGGCGATGTAGAGGCGCCGTCCGGGCTTGGCGTCCGTGTGGTCGTGGGCTTTATCGGCGTCGTCGGCGTTGCCGTCGGCAGCTCGTTCAGGATGAGGCCGCGCTGCACCAGGTACCACGCCTTGAGCTTCTCGTCGTTGCTCTGGAGCATGTCCGCCCCACTCATCAGAAAAGCCATGTCGGTGTTCCTCTTCTTCGCGGCGACGTTCGTCCGGAGCAGGTCGAGCTTGATGGCGTTGTTCTTCATAAGTGACGACAACTGCGCCTCGGTCTTCTCTTCGCGTAGGACGGCCCGGGGAGGCGTAGGAGGCGGGCGGCGAGTAGTTGTATGGAGGGTACTGCACGCCGACGAAGGCGGGCGAGGGCGTGCGCGTAGCGGGGTGACCATGAGGGAAGGTCACGTTTGGGTTGAACCCGCCGTGCGCGTCGCCGTCGGCGTAGCAGCCGGGCGACGATGAACCCCATGGAGATCCGGCGCCTTGCTGTCCCCAGGGCGCGTACTGGGCGTGGCTGACGACGGGTGGGTTCATCCCCGCCTGGTCGACCGATGAGGAAGACGCCGCCGTGCGCGCCGCGGTGTCGCGGGCCTTCTTGGCTATGGCCCTGTTCCGCCTGTCGGTGGTGACCGCTTCGCGCCGCTGAACTTCCACCCTCCACTCGGCGTTCGACAGGCCTGGTGGCTTCGATGGCGGCGCCCTCGGCTTCCTCGGCTTCGGCTGGGCCACGGCGCCACTCGCGGTTGCCGCCGCGCGCGGCATGGCGTACTTCTTCGGCCGCATGGCGTGCTTCTTTGCAGCGAGCGGGAGGGGGTTTGGCGGGAGGAAGGCGAGAGCGAGCGGGAGAAAGGGATAGAATGGCGGGAGGAAGGCGAGCGAGCGGGAGAAATGCGAGGGAAAAGTGTCAAGAAACGGCGGGAAAAGACCCTCGGGTCGCTTCCAGGGCGGGCCCACGCGCCTTTTTCGCTTGCGCCGGCTCCCCAAGCGCCCCCCAGGGCGCCGGGTTCGGACTGGGTCCGCCGGCACCAGTTTTGGCCCGAGCCGGCGAAAAACGGGCTTCTGGGGGCGCGACTGGGGCCTTTTTTTGTTGCCGGCGCGGCAAAATCGCCTGGGGAGGACCTGTTGGGGGCGCGGCTAGAGATGCCCTTAGTGCTGCTGTTGCTGCGCGCTCATTCTGCCTATGTGGTGGTGTTTGTTATGGTACTGATTGTAATTTCCAAGCACAAAAGATGATGGTGATGATTTGTGTGTGGGTTGTTGTTTGTTACAGTATGAATTAATTGTCAGCTATGCACTGATTGTGATTTGTAAGCATAAACGATGATGGTGATGATTTTTATTTTGTGTGGTGTTGTTTGTTTGATATGGTTATGAATATTCAGCTGGGATGCTGTTTGTTGCCAAGCCAGTTTTACACTCCATCGTTGCATCCCTATACTTGGGCTTGATGTGTGCTCTTAGTTGTTAGGACAGATCGATATAGTCTCGGATGTTTATGGAAGTGTACCCGTTTGGGCTGGGAAACAAATTAGTAGTACCGTTTTTGACTTGCAGTAACTGAAACAGGACTAGCGACGTAGCAAAGATAATCAAAACAGGATTATGCTCCAGCCTGAAATTTACCAAGGCTCACTCTATTGTCTAACGCGTAGAAGAGTAAAACTTCTCTAAAGATTTTTGCTTTTCCCCAGCAAGTCTATTATTTTCTTTTTACTCTTTTATTAAGATAAGGAGCCTATTATTCTTATTTAGTCGAGTACCAGCTCACTCTATTGTGGTCGAGAAAGGCATAAGCCTAATAAGCATCTAACCGACCCTTCTACAGAGATAGTTTAACTTGACAGAGGTACACAGGGCTCACCGTACTGTCCTTGCTGACAACTACTTGTATACAAGTAAGTACATTTCTTGGTATTTTTTAGGACATTTTCTTAGTGCAACTCAGAATAAGGCTGCTCCAAGATTTGGCTGGCTCGGAAGACGTGAACGTTGGTGTTAAATTACCGGCTCATGATCCTGCAGCTTTGCAATTTTTTGTATCCATCTTGTTCCTGCAGTTAGCGAAGTACGTACAATTAAGTAAAGGATTGATTTCTTCTTTTCATTTATTTGGCTACAACAGAGCTAAAGATTCTCTACATTGTATTGTATTCGTACCAACTGTTCAACTTAGAAGGGGACCTCCAGGCCTTCGACGCCATGCTATCCAAGATGAAATCTACGGCGTCTGGGCTTCTTCGGCTTTCTTTGAGGACGGCTTTCTAAATGCTCTTTTGGTGTCTGGTTTAGGCTGGCCTGCGTGCCATGTTAGGCCGCTGGCCTTGTAATGATTCTTTATCTTCTGCGCGCGTTACTTTGTTGGGTGCTGTTGTTGGTCATATACTCTGCCTGGTGGCTTTATCTATAAAGTCGGGCTCCCGCCTTTTCTCTAAAAAAAAAAAACTGTTCAACTTGGCCAAGGTATGTAACAAATCTGGCCTCACACATGTGCTCGATCTGTTTGTCTATTTCTTCAGATTTATTTATTATGTAAGCTAGCCTTTATTTATCGCCCCTTCTTGTATTTCAATGTATGTAGGAAGCCAGGAACAAAATGACGACTGGTCGACAATCAGTCTGAAGATTGTTGATGAGCTGGCTGTACATCTTAAGCCTCAAATGGAATTATTCTATAGTGGCTGGAGAGATCGGCCGATACAACCAATTCATCGTGTGAGCTGGGGTATTTTTACCCTCACAAAACGGTCTGCAGTTGTGCGTTTCTTTGGCGGTGGCATGGTGAGGCACTTGTCGTGTATACTCCGCATGCACTCGCATGCATGGCTACCTTGAAACAAATTTCTCAACGGTAAAAGAAACATGAAGATCATAGGGGTCATTTTCTCTTCAGCAAACAAATCAAGAGTGGAATTGATAGTTAGTATGTCAACACTTCGACACTACATCACAACCACCCTGCAGATTTACAAAATATGAAAGCCACAGAAACTATATAAGTTTCAAATGGAAGATGTTCAAAGCATTAAGCATGAGACACGACTATGTATAGAGGTAATCACAAATAGTAGCATCTCCCACACAGAAAACATTCAACGGAATATTACACGGTCGAAACATTAACGTGAGACGAGACTATGGTATCCAATTTGGAAATCATCATGGAAAAGATTATCGTTGCACTTAGGTCCATCTCATTTTTTGAAAGCAAACAAAGCCCATATGATTCTAATCATGGCCACAACCACTCAGACACGATCTCCTTTGCACCTAGGAGCTCGGTAACTATAGGCATGTTTGTTGGACCAGTCCACCAGAACATTGATAAACAGAGCAATTAACAAAAGGATACGCCAAGGAAATACTGTAGATATTCGTGGCGCAACGTCCAATGTCTGCGTCATGAGCTAGATTGATGGTCATTGTGTTAAGCTTTGGTGCCCATCTCAATGTCATTTTCACAAAATCAATCTCACCGTCCCCTCCTTTGAAGTTGTTGATTTCTACGTCTTTGAGATGAGTCAAGGAGATACTTTGGCTCCTCCAGTTCTTGGGCTCATCACAAGGACATTTTTCAAGACATTTTGACTGTAACATAAAAAACATTACAATGTATATTGAACAAGTTACTTAGAGAGATATATAAGCAACATGGAGAATTACCTTGGACCAGTCCCATAAAAAAACCTTAAGCCTCTGTGTAGCAGTCCGAATGTGATGCATCATAAGGAGACGCAGCACAAGTGGTCCTAAAACATGCCCCGTTACATTGAGATGCAGCTCCAAAACAGTAAAGTTGGTAGTTGGAAGTCTCTCCATCTCCCGCTCAAAGTTCAGCACTGCACCGAAACGATTCTACAAAACAACATAATTATTTAGCTTGAAGTATACTCTTTAGAATTGGTTTAGCTAGCAAATCTAATAGATTTAAAAAGTTGGCAAACAAGAGACATACATTGGTAGATATACGCAAAGAAAGAACATGGCAGCGTGGGGGGTGCAAACATGCATCTTCGTCTTCCTTGCTGCTCATCCCATCATTGTATTTATAGCTCTCTATGGTCTCTAAGCTCAGGCTATGAAGCGACCAAAAACCAAACATAAGTGCATTATATGTAAGCAACCACGAGAGCTTCTCAACATTTGGGGCCGAGATAGACACGCTAAGGTCTGAGCAGGAAAGAACATCAAGCTTCACTTGTTTAAGTAGAGGAGTCATGATTTGGATGCTCTGACATTTGGTGTCTCCATATACACTAAGAAAAAGCTCTTGCAGTGACTCCGAGTTGATTGTAACATCACGTGCGAACCTATCTGCCTTCACCTTGAGCACGCGTAGGCGTGGGCAGAAGGTAACCATTGTGACAAGGTTTAAGATGGTGCAGCCCGTGAGGCACAGCCTCTCGAGAGCCGAGAACTTTTTGGCTGGTAGCTGCGTGAAACGAAAGGCGTACAACTTCATCTCGATCGACGTGGCACAGTGAAACCAGGGCAGGTCGACATTAATGCATTTGAAAGAGTCATGGGTGAAAACGACCTCCTGTGGAGAGAGCCTTACCGCTGCGCGCAGAAGGGAGGCAAAGCGAAGGGTGTCGACATTGCGCCTCATATTAAATCTGCCGTATTCGATGCCAAGAAGGCACACCGTGAGGCCGAGCACCACGGCCGCCTCGAGTGTGGTGAGCGCAACTTCGAGCGAGTCGGGCTCGACCTCACGCAGGGCCGGTCCTAAGATTTTGGGGGCCCGGGGCGAAACGACAATCCGGGGCCTTTGGGGCCCTTAGTATAAATGCCTATTAATAATCATCGTATGTACATATAATTTGTATCAAAGAAAGTGCATCCAAAATGATTGTGCATATCACATAATGTATTACATATAGCTTCAAATATTTCTCCTAACATTCTGAGATGCAAAATCACTAGCTTCGTGCTCTTTCAGTCTTTCATTAATATGCCTCCAATCACAAAACCCATCATTCCCCATTGCACTCTTGCATTTATCAGAATTGAAAAGCTTACAGTGAAAACGAAACACTTTCTTTGTGTGTTTTGAAAAAACTAACCATTTCCTATCACGCACTGTCGTGGTTCTAAGCCTGACAGTAGAGTGGGGGGTAGGTATGGAGAGGCAAGGTCCTAGCTATGGAGAGGTTGTAAGCACAAAAGATGTACGAGTTCAGGCCCTTCTCGGAGGAAGTAACAGCCCTACGTCTCGGAGCCCGGAGGCGGTCGAGTGGATTATGAGTATATGAATTACAAGGTGCCGAACCCTTCTACCTGTGGAGGGGGGCGGCTTATATAGAGTGCGCCAGGACCCCAGCCAGCCCACGTAGGAGAGGGTTTAAGGTGAGTTAAGTCTGGGGCGTTACTGGTAACGCCCCACATAAAGTGCCTTTACTATCATAAAGTCTACTTGATTACATGCCGTTGCAGTGCAGAGTGCCTCTTGACCTTCTGGTGGTCGAGTGAGTCTTCGTGGTCGAGTCCTTCAAAACAGTCGAGTGTGTCCCTCGTTGGTCGACTGGAAGGCGACTTCTTCTAAGGGTGTCCTTGGGTAAGGTACTTAGATCAGGTCCATGACCCTACCCTAGGTACATAACCCCATCATTAGCCCCCGAATGGATTGAGGCTTCGAGTGAGGAAGGAGTTGATGTCGTTTCCGATCAACCTTTGTGCTCTGGTCGTGCGTTGTCCTGGACCAAAGAATCTCTTCGTCGACAGTGAACAACTTGTCTTCAGTCGACTCGATCCATTCTATTCTTGCGTCGAGTGATCTTTCGGGCTTCGACGATCTCCGAGCGACGGATCGCCGGAAACCCCGTGTCTGATAGACTGATCTGCCGTTCGCGGATTCCGCGGGATGCGAAATTTGGGGACGCGCGCGAAGCGGGACGGCCCGCGGTGTTCGGATGGGACGGGACATAGACGCCTCGATCTCCGCGCCGCCTTTTTCGCCACGTATCCCGTCTGCATAACTGTTCCTGATATGATTAGATCGACCGGGCCCACCTGTCATCCACTCGGAAGGGACCTTATAAATGCGCCCGGCGAGGATTTCTGTAGTGCGCCTCAGTCATTCTCTCTCTCTCTCTGCTTCCTTCTTCCTCGCCCAGCGTGCTCGCTCTCGCCCCCGCACCACTTCCCTTCGCGCATCTCACCGGCAACCATGGCCAAGGAGAAGACGGCGGCGCTGGAGCGTGCGAAGAAGGCGTCGGCGTCGGAGAAGGCAAAGGGGAGATCCACCAGCCGCGGAGGGTCCTCGTCCAGATCCCGCCTGCCGAAGGGCTGGGTCCAAGGAGACTGGATCCAGTCGACCATCACCGAGAATGACCTCCTCGACATGGCCAACGAGGGCTTGATTCCTCATGGAGCTGCGAGGCTTCCGGGGAAGGAGTGGCAGCCCCAGCCAGAAGAGGGTGAGTGTGTGCTCTTGGCCACCCATGTTGATCGTGGATTTCCCTTGCCGCCGAGTGTTTTCTTCCGTGGCTTCTTGAATTTCTTTGGGGCGCAGCTCCACCACTTTACCCCAAACTCTATTGCCTATCTTGCCGCGTTCGTGTCCATGTGTGAGGGTTTCCTGGGCTGTCGACCGCACTGGGGTTTGTTCAAGCATATATTCACGTGTCGATCTCAGACCGTGAAGAAGGCGAGCCCAGGTGATGAGAGAACCCGAGTCGTCCAAATGTGTGGGGGTCTGGGGATCCAGGTGAGGAATAAGAGCACCTTCCCGCCCATGACCTTTCCCGAGTCCGTCAGAGGCTAGCAGTCGACTTGGTTCTACTGCCAGGTCCAGTCGACGCCAGGGCAGTCGAGTGGACTCCCTCCGTTTACCATGGACCGAGTGAACAAGCCCTCCCCTCTGAAGCTGATTCTGGAGGAGAAAGCTGACGTGAAGATGTTGATGGAGCGCGTGGTGCAGTTGGTTCGGGAGGGAGTGACGGGCATGGACCTCCTGGAGGTCTTCCTTAGGCGTCGCATCCAGCCCCTTCAGTTCCGGAGTCACTGCATGTGGTTGTACCGTGGGACCGAAGACGAGACTAGAGTCCATCCAGAAGCAGTCGACGACGTCACTCTGGAAAGATGGATGGTAGCCGTTACCGGAAACAAGGATAACCCACGCGGAGCCAGAAGGATTCCTCCACTCGACCACAACAGCGACCCAAACAAGGTACACTTGCCCTGCTCTCCACTGCGCTCTTGTCGCATTCATTTCTGTTTACCCTGCCGACTGGTCGACTGATCCTTGTCTGGACATCTGCTAGGCCCTCACCGAGCTGTACTCGATGCCCAATGGGGCACAAGCTTCGACTGAGGAGGGCGAGGCGAGCGGGGGCGAGAGCCAGGAAGAGGAGGAATGGGACTCGGATGTTGCAGAGGATGATGACGACGATGATGATGATGACGGTGATGAAGATGACGTCGAGGACGAGGAAGAAGAGGAGGAGGAGGTCGTACCACCGCGCTCAGAAAGGCGGTCGAAGCTTGTCCACGACCCTTCGACCGAACGTGGTAAGGGGGTTGCGACCGCCACTCAGTCGACCAAGCGCCCTCGGACCACCTCTCCGGTGCCGACTGAAAAGGCGCCGAAGCAGCCCAGGGCGGCCTTGTCGAAGCCGATCAAGCTCCTGCCGAAGATGAAGGTGTCCATCCCCACCATATCAGGGTAACCGTGCTGCTCATATTTTCTTATTTTGTGTGAACTTTGTCTCTGGTCGACGCTGAAGTTAGTCGACTGATCCTTCGGAGTTGCAGTGCTGCCACTTCTGAAACCTCGGCGCAGGGTTAATGACCACGAGATGGAGGACGCAGCAACTTCGAACCCAGGTACTGTATTCTTAACGCCGTTCTTAGTCGACTGACTCGCGATCTCTGATCCTGATTTTTCTCCGTAGCTCCACCCAATACTGTTATCAATCTCCCTGATGATGATGAGGATGAAGAGCCGCTGAAGCGCAGGAGGAGTCGGAAAGCGTCCGCCAGTAAGGTGCCTCAGGATGTGACAACGCCTGAGATTCTGACTGTGGAGGAAGAGAACACCACTCGACACACGGTGTCCTTCGCAGATCCATTGACGAGTGCTCAGCAGCCCTCCCTCTTCACGACCCACCACGTCCCAGAGGACCAAGCTGGCGCAGCGAAGGAGGCGATACGCCAAGCGGGAATCATGATGGAGCAGCTGAAGACCATCCGGGATGCGAGCCAGGCGGCTTATGACGCCAGTTCTGCCCTCCAAAGCAATGTCTAGGTCAGTCGACCATTGTTTGTTCTGTTGGATATGCTACCAAAAACTTTTCTTTTCCGGAATTTATAGTAGTCACCCACTGGGTGTGTCGAATAAACTCCGTGTTAGCGGGGGCACGCTGAGTGCACCCGCTGGGTGTAGTCCCCAAGGCTAAGGTCGACTGCTGGCAGTCGGCCTTAGGCTTTATGATGTCAATTTTTTTGTCAGTCGACTATGTCGGCCGGATTTCACAAACCGGTGGGGGCACGCTGAGTGCACCCACTGGGTGTAGTCCCCGAGACTGTGGTCGACTGCTTGCAGTTGATCACAGTCTTAGAGAATGCATCTCGCTCTTTTTTTTTGAGGTCGACTGGTCGACTTTGTCTTCAACAGGATTAGTGGGGGCACGCTGAGTGCACCCACTGGGTGTAGTCCCCGAGACTACGGTCGAATGCTTGTATTCGGCTGTAGTCTTAGAAACGTGTGTTTTTTCCTTTTTCACTCGGAAGTGAATTATATTTGACATTTAGTCGATTGGTTCTTCGCAGAACTCTTGTGATCTTGTGACTCGCTACTCTGAGCTGGAACACAAGCATACTCAACTCGAGCTGAGCCTGAAGCTGGTTCAGGAGAAGCTGACAAAGGCAAAGGAGGAGACCGAAGGTATGTTTGGTGAGACCCTGACGACTGCTTTCCCCTTGCTTGTTTCAAAATCTGATCTTGCTGTAACTTGCAGGTAAGGTAAGGGAGGCCCAACAGAAGAAAGACCTTGAACTAGCTGAGAAGATCAAGCTTGCTGACGAGAAGTTAGCTTCAGTCACCAAGCTTGAACAAGATAATACCAATCTGAAAGCTGCTCTTGGGATCGCCAACAAGGAGATCAGTCGACTAAAAACTGATAAAGCTGCCCTGACCGACCAAGTCAGCAAATTGACTGGGAAGAAAACTGATCTGGAGGCCTTCCTGAGTAGTCTTGCCAAGAAGCTGTTTCTTATGCTTGAAGGTAAACCTCTATGCTTGGCAAACATTTCCAATTGTGGTTTTTCCATTCAACCATCCCCTTGACTTAGTGATCATCCTTGCAGAATTCTGTCAAAACTTTGAAGAAGAAACTAGCCGGCTGGAGCCAAACCTCGACCCTGTCAATTCTCCGGTGAACGACGAAGTTGCCATGGATGTTTTCCGACTGGAGTCTCGTGTCGCAGCTGTCGTGGACTATCTCGCAAGGCTGAAGGCCGCCACATCTCGCATCGACTCGACGCTTTGGCCTGAGGAGACACTTCAGAATGACCTTGAGTCGCTGATGGCCCGGTTGAACACGATCCCTGGTCGAGTGCAGGAATGGAAGAAGTCCTCGGCTCGGTGTGGTGCAGATGTTGCTCTGTGTCTGGCCCGGGTCCACTGTAAAGATGCGCGAGAAGAGAAGCTGGCGGCCCTTCGGGTGGCCAATACCAAGAAGCACGACTTCAGGTCCTTTATGGAAACTTTCCTTGCAGCTGCCACTCGGATCGCCGACGGAATTGACCTTGATGAACTCGTTGCTCCTTCCAGCCCTCCACAGGAGGGGTAAAAAACTTCTTCTGGCTCGACGCTTTAAATTTGCCTCGGTATGCCGAGTGGAATTGTAACCGATAAACCTTAACAGGCTTAACGCCTGAGCACTCTCGGTTCCTTTAGATATCGATTCAAACTTGAATTTGGTGCTTGAATATGATTGCCTTTGGCTCGAAATGTCCTTTGCAGGTTCAAAGCAAGGCGCCTTTACTGCGATCGACTTATTCTTCAGTCCACTTAGGCGAGCACTGGGCTGCAGCTAAGCCCCCGAGTGAAAGGTTTACTCTTCACTCGGCAGGATTTTGATAACTTAGGCGAGTGCTTCGACTGCAGCTAAGCCTCCGAGTGAGAGGGTTGCTCTACACTCGGTAGGATTTTGATAACTTAGGCGAGTGCTTGGACTGCAGCTAAGCCCCCGAGTGAGAGGGTTGCTCTACACTCGGTAGGATTTTGATAACTTAGGCGAGTGCTTGGACTGCAGCTAAGCCCCCGAGTGAGAGGGTTGCTCTTCACTCGGTAGGATTTTGATAACTTAGGCGAGCATAGGGCTGCAGCTAAGCCTCCGAGTGAGAGGGTTGCTCTTCACTCGGTAGGATTTTTATAACT
>NC_041391.1:20166078-20185803 GCF_002162155.2 Triticum dicoccoides
TCCGAGTGAGAGGGTTGCTCTACACTCGGTAGGATTTTGATAACTTAGGCGAGTGCTTGGACTGCAGCTAAGCCCCCGAGTGAGAGGGTTGCTCTTCACTCGGTAGGATTTTTATAACTTAGGCGAGTGCTTCGACTGCAGCTAAGCCCCCGAGTGAGAGGGTTGCTCTACACTCGGTAGGATTTTGATAACTTAGGCGAGTGCTTGGACTGCAGCTAAGCCCCCGAGTGAGAGGGTTGTTCTTCACTCGGTAGGATTTTTATAACTTAGGCGAGCACAGGGCTGCAGCTAAGTCTCCGAGTGGAAGGCTGGCTTACCACTCGGTAGGATTTTGATAACTTAGGCGAAACGGATTCACAGCTAAGCCTCCGAGTGGGAGTCTGGCTCACCACTCGGTAGGATTTTTACAAACTTAGGCGAAACGGATTCGCAGCTAAGTCACCCAGTGAGGGGAATTTTATTGGATAAAAATAAAAAGTGACAGATATTATGGAGGAACTATGACACTATTATTTCGAGGTCCATGAACTACAGAAGTACTTTATTGCAACTCATCCGAGTGATAAAACTTAAGTGTAAAATGGGCGGAGTAGTTCCGCGTTCCAAGCTCGGGGATCGTCGATATTATGCTCGACGTTGTAAAGACGGTACGCCCCGTTGTGGAGAACCTTGGTGACGATGAAGGGGCCTTCCCAAGAAGGAGCAAGCTTGTGTGGTTTGTGCTGATCCACTCGGAGAACTAAATCCCCTTCCTGGAAGGCTCGACCTCTCACATTTCTGGCGTGGAAACGACGCAAATCTTGTTGGTAGATGGTCGAGCGGATCAGAGCCATCTCCCTTTCTTCTTCTAAAAGGTCGACTGCGTCCTGCCGCGCCTGTTCAGCCTCCGCTTCGTTGTAGATTTCAACTCGAGGAGCATTGTGGAGAAGATCACTCGGCAAGACTGCTTCAGCTCCGTAGACCAAGAAGAATGGAGTTCTTCCGGTCGACCGATTAGGTGTGGTCCGCAGCCCCCAAAGCACTGAGGGAAGTTCGTCTACCCAGGCTCCAGCCGCGTGTTTGAGATCACGCATCAGTCGAGGCTTCAATCCCTTAAGAATCAGTCCATTAGCTCGCTCTGCTTGTCCATTCGACTGCGGATGGGCGACTGAAGCGTAATCGACCCGTGTGCCTTGGGAGTTGCAGAAATCTCTGAATTCCTTTGAGTCAAAGTTTGACCCATTATCCGTAATGATGTTGTGCGGAACTCCATATCTGAATATTAGTTCCCTGATGAAGCTAACAGCAGTACCGGTGTCAAGGCTCTTGATTGGTTTAGCCTCGATCCACTTGGTGAACTTGTCGACTGCCACCAGTACATGCGTGAAACCACTTCGTCCTGTTCTCAAAGGACCGACCATGTCCAGTCCCCATACCGCGAAAGGCCAGACGAGTGGGATGGTCTTAAGAGCTGACGCAGGCTTGTGCGACATATTCGAGTAGAACTGACATCCCTCGCACTTATCCACTATCTCTTTTTCCATTTCATTCGCCTTTGGCCAGTAAAATCCGGCTCGGTATGCTTTGGCCACGATGGTCCGAGAGGACGCATGATGAGCACAGGTCCCCGAGTGAATATCATTGAGGATGAGTCGACCTTCTTCCGGTGTTATGCACTTCTGACCGACTCCAGTCGCGCTTTCTCTGTATAATTGTCCTTTGATTACGGTAAAGGCCTTAGATCGACGGATGATTTGTCGAGCCTCTTACTCATCCTCCGGAAGCTCTTTTCTCAGGATATATGCGACATACGGAACTGTCCAGTCGGGAATGACCACCAAAACCTCCATGATCAAGTCGACCACCGCTGGGACTTCAACTTCAGTCGGATCTGTGGCACTCTTGGGCTGTGGAGTTTCTTCGGTGAAAGGATCTTCTTTGACTGACGGAGTGTGTATATGCTCCAAGAACACACCACTCGGAATGGCTTCTCTCTTGGAACCTATCTTTGCTAGATCATCAGCTGCTTGATTTTTCAGTCGGGGTATATGATGGAGCTCCAACCCCTCGAACTTCTTTTCCAGCTTCCTCACTGCACTGCAGTATCCAGTCATGGCTGGGCTTCTCACGTCCCACTCTTTCATCACCTGATTGACCACTAAATCCGAGTCGCCATAGACCATCAGGCGACGGACGCCGAGTGAAATGGCCATGCGCAACCCATATAAGAGGGCTTCATATTCTGCCTCATTGTTGGAGGAATCAAAGTGAATCTGGAGCACATATCTGAGCTTATCTCCTCTGGGGGAAACCAGGACAACCCCAGCACCGGAACCATTCAACATCTTAGAGCCATCAAAAAACATGGTCCAATGCTCCGAGTGAACTTCAATCGGCTGCTGCTGTTCAATCCACTCGGCAAGGAAATCTGCTATTGCCTGGGACTTAATGGCTTTCTTTGCCTCAAACTTGATATCAAGGGGAAGAAGTTCAATCGCCCATTTGGCCACTCGACCAGTTGCATCTCTGTTGTGCAAAATCTTTGATAGTGGAGCGTCGCTGACGACTGTGATGGAATGATCAGAGAAATAATGAGCAACCTTCTTTGTGGTCATGTATATTCCATACACAAGCTTCTGATAATGAGGATATCTCTGCTTGGATGGAGTCAAGACTTCAGACAAATAATACACTGGGCGCTGAACTTTGAGAGCTTTTCCTTCTTCTTCCCGCTCGACCGTTAGCACAGTACTGACGACTTGTCCTGTGGCTGCGATATAGAGCAACAGAGGCTCTTTGCTGATTGGAGCAGCAAGCACCGGCTGGGTGGAGAGCAGAGTTTTGAGCTCGGCAAACGCTGCATCAGCTTCTGGAGTCCACTCGAACTTGTCTGTCTTCTTCATCAGTCGGTAAAGAGGCAATGCCTTTTCACCGAGTCGTGAGAGGAATCGACTTAATGCGGCCAAGCATCCAGTAAGCTTCTGGACATCGTGCACTCGCACAGGGCGTTTCATTCGGAGAATAGTGCCAATCTTTTCTGGGTTAGCGTCGATTCCCCGTTCGGAAACAAGAAAACCGAGTAACTTGCCACCAGGAACTCCAAATGTGCACTTTGATGGATTGAGCTTGATATCATATCTTCTGAGGTTGGCAAATGTTTCGGCGAGATCAGCGAGCAGGTCGGAACCTTTTCGTGATTTGACAACAATATCATCCATATATGCTTCCACATTCCGACTGATTTGAGTGAGTAGACACTTCTGAATCATTCGCATAAATGTGGCTCCGGCATTCTTGAGGCCAAATGGCATGGTGATATAGCAGAAGCACCCGAATGGAGTGATGAAAGCTGTTTTTACCTCATCGGGTCCGTACAGACGGATCTGGTGGTACCCGGAGTAGGCATCTAAAAAGGATAGCCTCTCGCATCCCGCGGTCGAGTCAACAATTTGATCTATGCGAGGGAGAGGAAAATGATCTTTCGGGCAGGCCCGGTTGATGTGCTTGAAATCAATGCACATTCGGAGCGACTTGTCCTTCTTGGGGACCATGACGACATTAGCGAGCCACTCGGAGTGGTATATCTCTCGGATAAATCCTGCCGCCAACAGTCGAGCCACTTCTTCGCCAATGGCTTTTCTCTTCTGGACGGCGGACCGCCGAAGATGCTCTTTGACTGGTTTTGCAGATGAGTCGACTCTTAGGCGATGCTCAGCCAGTCCCCTGGGAACACCTGGCATGTCAGCGGGCTTCCATGCAAAAATGTCCCAGTTCTCACGGAGGAACTGGATGAGCGCTTCTTCCTATTTTGGGTCGAGTGTTGTGGAGATGCGGGTCGGAGCTGCATCGGGGTCGGTCGGGTGAATGTGGACAGGCTTCGTCTCACCGGACGACTGGAATGCAGACTCTGTGGTGGGTTTCTTTGATCGCAGCAAGTCACTCGGATCTGCGTTTTGCTTGTATTCCTCGAACTCGACCGCTGTCACCTGGGAATCAGCAATCTTGGAGCCCTTCTGAAAGCACTCTTCTGCCTTTTTCCTATCACCGGTGACAATGATCACTCCTTTGGGGCCGGGCATCTTCAATTTGAGGTACACGTAACATGGTCGAGCCATGAACCGTGCGTAAGCTGGTCTCCCCAAAATGGCATGATATGCACTCTGAAAATCCACGACCTCAAACGTCAACTTTTCTTTGCGAAAATGTTTCGAATCACCAAACACCACGTCCAGGGCTATTTGGCCGAGTGACTCGGCTTTCTTTCCTGGAATAACCCCATGAAAGCTCATGTTACTAGTGCTCAGTCGGGACATCGGAATGCCCATTCCTTTCAGTGTGTCTGCATATAACAAATTCAGCCCGCTTCCACCATCCATCAGCACCTTTGTCAGTCGAGTGCCTTCGACAACTGGATCGACCACCAAAGCTTGCCTCCCAGGGGTGGCAATATGAGTCGGGTGATCAGATTGGTCGAATGTGATGGGTGTTTGAGACCATTTCAGATAATTTGCTTTCGCTGGGGCAACCATGTTCACCTCTCGGTTAATGACTTTCAGTCGACTCCTGCTTTCCACATCTGCAAAGATCATCAGAGTGGAGTTGATATGCGGATATCCTTCCTCACTGTCCTCCTTGTCTTCGGCCTTGTCCGACTCCTTCTCCTTGTCCTTAGACTGTTTTCCTTGAAACTGCTGGATCAGGAGTCGACATTGGCGAGTGGTGTGCTTCGGGTAAATGATATTCCCCTCTTCGTCTTTCTTCGTGTGAATGTGACATGGCATATCCATCACGTCATTCCCTTCTTTATCCTTTAACTTCTTGGGGCTCCAGGATCCTTTTGGTTTCCCCTTAAACTTTCCTTGAGTCACGGCCAGAGCCTCTCCAGGAGCTGCCGGTTCAGCCTTCCGCTTCTGTTTCCGACTGGTGTTTCCTTTTTCCGACTGACTCGGTTTGTGCTTGCCACTTCGGAGTCGGTCTTCTTCTTCGCCGTTGGCGTACTTGGTAGCAATCTCCATCATCCGACTCAAGGTCATGTCACCGGTTCGACCAAACTTCAAACTCAGTTCTCTGTTCTTGACGCCATCTTTGAAGGCACAGACTGCCTGATGATCGGACACATTCTCCACAGTGTGGTGCAAAGTGATCCACCTCTGAATATACTCTCTGAGAGTCTCATTAGCTTTCTGCACGCAGACTTGCAACTCTGTCAATCCAGCTGGTCGCTTGCAAGTTCTTTCAAACGTCCTGACGAACACTCGGGACAGATCTTCCCAAGTGTAAATGCTGCTAGGAGGTAACTGAGTCAACCATGCCCTGGCAGAACCTTCCAACATGAGGGGCAAATGCTTCATGGCCACCTCATCGTTCCCACCACCAATCTGAACTGCCACTCGGTAGTCTTCAAGCCAAGTTTCAGGCTTAGACTCACCAATGAACTTGCTGACTCCTGTTGCCAACCTGAAATTGGGAGGGATAACTACGGCTCTGATAGCTCTGCTGAAACATTCAGGACCAGAAACATGCACTCGACTGCTTGTGGGTACATCTCTGTCGAGTCCACCTCGATGGGCTCTGTTCCGGTCAACCAACCCTTGCACGATAATGGATCGCGCGTTGAAGCCTGGTTCTCTGGGGTCGACTGGAACCCTACGCCCTGTACTGTACTGACGCCTATCATCTGGCTGCCGAGGAGCGTAAGACCCACCCCTCGGAGGGGAATTGGGCACTCGACGCCTATCATCTCGGTCGAGTCTGTCGCCATATTGATCTCGCCGATTCTCGCGCCCTTCACGCCGCGGAGGCGATCTGGGGCTGTGAGCCGACTGAACCGTATTCACAGTGACGGATCGACTGTGAATTCTGTTGCGCGACTGAGACACGGCTGAATTCTGATCTCCTGCTGCCCGGAGCAGATCCCTGATCTGCAGCAAACCTCTGCCAGCTTCCGACTGCGAAGGCTGGATGGACTCTGCTATACGGGTCGCAGCTGCTAAATTCTGAATTGGGGTTCGATATACCTGAGTCGGCGGGAAGAGTTGACGTCGACTGTTGTCGGGAACTCGTTGCCGCGCGCGCTCGTCGAGTGCTCGCTGAAGGTTTTCCAGTCGAGTGCGCTCGGCCAAATTGGCCAGACGCGCCTCCTCCCAGGCACGAGCCTCGGGGGTTTCTCCTGCGATGGGAATACGCAGGGGATCCTCGTTCCTGCGGCGAAGTTCCTCTCTTTGCAGAGAGTCGAGTGGCTCGGGCTGGTACTCTTCGTAGCCTCGTGTAGGGTCGCCGCCGTCACCTGCTCCACCACCACGGGCGAAGCCAGGGGGACTGTGGGGCCCGTCGACCATCAAGATTTCCGCCGCTGGATCACTGCTACCGCACTCGGATGCAGTCTCTACGGAGCCAGTCGACAGATCGAACAAGCCGTAGAGAGGTTCGTCGGGCTCGATTGCCGCAACTTGGGTGGTGGCCGATTGGCGAGCCACCGCGTGCCTCACCCATCGCTGAAGCCTCGACCGGCCCGAGCGCTTGTGCTGGCGGGATACCGGGAGGGTGGACGATGGAGGAGCCGACCGATACTGGGTCGACGGTTGCCGCAGCAGAACGCCGCGGACAGATGCACAAAAATGCGTCGCACCGCGGACGGGGAGCGCATCAACGTCGAGCGGAGCCTCATGGAGCCACGCGGAGTCGTCGGCGAAGAAGGTGAGAGTGCCGAGACGGATCTCCTGACCCCCGACCAAAGCTCCAGCAGACACCATGATGAAAGTACTCGGAAGAATCGCAACTTCTCCACAAAATCGCTAAAACACCTGCCCCACGGTGGGCGCCAACTGTCGTGGTTCTAAGCCTGACAGTAGAGTGGGGGGTAGGTATGGAGAGGCAAGGTCCTAGCTATGGAGAGGTTGTAAGCACAAAGGATGTACGAGTTCAGGCCCTTCTCGGAGGAAGTAACAGCCCTACGTCTCGGAGCCCGGAGGCGGTCGAGTGGATTATGAGTATATGAATTACAAGGTGCCGAACCCTTCTGCCTGTGGAGGGGGCGGCTTATATAGAGTGCGCCAGGACCCCAGCCAGCCCACGTAGGAGAGGGTTTAAGGTGAGTTAAGTCTGGGGCGTTACTGGTAACGCCCCACATAAAGTGCCTTTACTATCATAAAGTCTACTTGATTACAGGCCGTTGCAGTGCAGAGTGCCTCTTGACCTTCTGGTGGTCGAGTGAGTCTTCGTGGTCGAGTCCTTCAAAACAGTCGAGTGTGTCCCTCGTTGGTCGACTGGAAGGCGACTTCTTCTAAGGGTGTCCTTGGGTAAGGTACTTAGATCAGGTCCATGACCCTACCCTAGGTACATAACCCCATCACGCACCTCTCCATTGCTCATCTTTCTGGAGTAATAATGGCTATATGAAAAATGTCTTGAATTTTCATCCAAAGGATATTTATTGTTTTCTTCTTCCATTTTAGGCCCCTTTTTCACTAATATGTCCCTCGCTTTGTTATCAAGATTACCCCAATTGCTTGGGTCAAAAATATCCACACTAACTTGTTCCTCATCAACACTAGTAGATTCTACCGCATATGAATTAAATATGGGCTCATGATCACTCACATTGCTATCATCCATGTTGACGTCAACATTGCCTTCTGTAGGAGTATGACCATCATCTTCTTGATTGCCATTAGTTTGGTCACCCGCAAGAACTATCGCCAACTCGTCTGGATTTTTTGGCGTGCTCGTATCGCTCTTATAATATTTAAAAAGAGATCCGCTCAATGCTTCTTTCTCTTAATCTGCCTCCTTCTTTTTTCCTTTTATGACTTCTGGATGTATACTTTCTACCTGAACTCAACATGACCCTGCTGAAATTTAAAAGAACAATTAGTTTTTAAAATTACCGCAAAACTAATTAAAACATTAGATTAAGTGCAGAAGACCATCTAATATAATGAGAATTTGCTAGGGCATGGAATAATACCTTCTCTATATAATCTAATCTGGCAAAGTGGACGCAATGATTTGAGCGCCCTAAAAACAATGTCGTGTTAATCTGTCAATCTGTCAATCGATCGAGAAATTGGGAATCAGGATGAGAAAAGAAAGAAATAGGACGAAGATCATGCGAGGGAAGAGAGGAAGAGGGCGCAACCAGATGTACCTGCCGCAGTCCTGGCGTCGTTCGTGAGGAGGCAGAGACGCAGTCACAGAGTCAATGAGATTAGACGAACACGTACAGCGGAAGAGGAGAAAAGGCAGGGAACGGCCGATCCAATCCAAAGTTACAGAAAATCAATGGAACGATTCCTTTTCTCTCCGGTCTCCACGTGACCATGTACGTGCGAATATGGGCCAGGCCCACCAAATCTGTTTACTTTTCTATGCTAGCTAGCACGCACTCACGGAAGATGACCCCGAGCATGCGCAACCGTGGGCAGCGGTTGAGAAAGGCGCCGATGTCACCGATGTTTCCGGAGAGAGACAACCTCTCTAGTGCAGGGAATTCGCAGCCCGCCCGCGGCGGCTTGATGCGGAGGAAACCCGTGTCCAGCTCGATGGAGGTGGCGCGGCGGAAGCAAGGCATGACAATGCCGACGGGAGGGCCTGACTTAAACACGGTTTCCCGTGGAAGGATGAAGATCAGCTCCTCCGGTGAGAGCCGCTCGGCGATGCGCAACAGCGACCTTGCGCGGGCGTCGTCGAGCTTGCGCGACGCCTCCAACACACTCCTTGTGAGACAGACGTCAAGAAGGGACACGGATGTATGGCGAGGGACACGGGCGAGCGCCGCTTTGACCACGCCGGCCGGGACATCGCGGAAGGTGAGACCGGGGAGGCGGGCCCAGAGGCCGCGCCACCGGCGTGAGAGGACGCCGGTTCGCGCGGCGGCGCGGGCACAGCGCAGACGCACGAGGATCTGGAGGAGCATGTCGTCGGGGAGCGCGCTGATGAGGTCATCTCCGTCCGGACCACGCGGCGGCGGCGGCGGCGAGCGCCTGACGCGACGCCTCGATCGGAAATCCATCTTGAAACCCTCCGCAGGCAGGCAACTGGCTCCGTCGCGTCAAGACAATCGCAACTTAATCTGTCGTGCGTGCGGCCCAGCCCAATTTCCAAAGCCCGGACTTAATGACCATCTCGGATACCCTCCTTTTGTTTTTCTTTCGTGTTTGCACGTTTCATTCTTTTTGCGAGGATAATACAGTTTTATTCTACGTGAATAGGGTTACAATTGAAGAGGCACAAGTTTCTTCACACACGATGGACCTCTATCTAGCCATACAGTAGTACTCTCAATACGACTATATAAAGTCAACCGACCTGCTATCATATTTTGCCCACGCTTAATTTTCGTGGGAATAAACTCTTGACCTACCGTAAGATGCTTCATCTCAGCCACCAAATGTTCATATGTCGACCGGGTTAAATTGTCTCCGGTCATTGCCGTCAATGCCTCTGAAGAGTCTGAAGAGTCCAATTGGACTATAACAGGATCATTGCAGCGTTGGACCGTGCCTTACATTATTGCATGCAATTCTGCTTCAAGTGCATAGGTATGCAGCAAAAATCACGCTTTCACAGTGCCTCCTCAGAACCATGCCGGCTGCCGCTGTTCCATCCGTCGTGGAGAATGCCCCATCCATGGATAAGGTGGCCCTGCTCGCCGGTGGTGGTGGCCATGGCAAAGCCAGGTTACCACACTCTCACATATGACTAGACCTTCCTCCTTCATCGGCATCTTCCCCTTAATGATATCTTCTATATTGTACCTTCTTGATAGATCAAGTGACCTCAAATAACTTTGGAGATAAGTGGGAGATGGAACATCCTTCCCATGTGCTAACGTTGACCGCAATGACCATATCCTCCAAATCAACATGATGACGCAATCCCACATATCCTCTCGACAGTTGGCCAGTACATTCAGCAGCCAGTCTGAACCCGTATCAACTAGAGACTCCCGATCAGGTAGCAACCAGACCTAATGCATGCGATCCCAAAGTAGGCACGCATGATCGCATGTGACCAGTGCATGAAAATTGCTCTCTCTCTCTCTCTCTCTCTCTCTCTCTCTCTCTCTCTCTCTCACTCCACATAACGGTCATGTCTCTCTTTTTGAAATATATGTCTAAACTTTTTGCACACGTTTGTTGCCAACGCACCAGAGGCCGCTTTCCAAGCCAAAATAAGCATCTTTATAGGAACTTGCGATCCCGAAATACACTGCCATACCAGTCTTTCTCCGGTCGAGTGCGAGCTCGAAGAACCCCTCATGATCGTCATGTTTTGTTCTATAGTTGCTAACCGGTACGCACTGCTTACTGAGAATATCTCGTTCTTTTCTGGGAACCATGCAGTAAAATCATGTCCCTTCTAGGAGAAGTTCAAACTTTTATAATTTCATGAACATCCAACTCCCAAAGTGCTCTTTTAGCCTCTGCACGTTCCAAGCTCCATGCTCATCCAAAAAATCCGCAACCCAGTTATATCTGCAATTCCGCTTCGGCATGACAGGCCGGAGATTATGATCACACGGTATCCATGGATGCCGCCATGTTTTAATTAAGGAGCCATCTCCGACCCGCCATATAATTCCTTGTTTTAGAAGATCAAGCCCATGCACAATCCCTTTCCATATAGCCGACGAGCTAGTTGGAAATACAATGTACAACAAATTCCCGTTTGGGTAATACTTTGCTGTCAGTAGTCGGGCACAAAGGCTATCAGGGGTATCCAATATGCGCCAGGCCTATTTAGCTAACAGGGCCTGGTGAAAAGCTCTTATGTCTAGACCCCATCCGTCCATTGCTTTGGGTAACTTCATCTTTTCCCAACTGGGCCAAGCCATCTTTTTCTTCCCATTCTCCACACTCCACCAATATTGTCCCATCATACGTGTTAACTCATCACAAACAGAAGCTGGTAATACCCAAGCCTCTATTCCAGGCAATGTTTTTGCCCTGAGATTCAACCACTTGGATGAATGTGATTGATGGTGAAGTGTGGATGGGACACGTGCTATTATTTTGGTATGGGGCGGGGTAGAATTGGTTTGTGGATTCACTTATTTCGTTCAAATTTTTTGAACTGCTGTGCTGCTGGTTTGGTTGCTTTAGCGTTTTTTGAGTGTGTGTGGGCCAGGCTGCGCTATTCTTTTCTTTATATGAAGCAAGAATGGTCAGTTCCCTGTTGGGTCAGATTTCCTGTCGAGCCGTCGCTTTCTGTTGTTTGAACGTGATTCCTTCCTTAACGTGTGCCCTTGGCCATTCTTGCTCTACCGTGCGGATTTTAAATTTTTGTTTTCCTTTCTCTCTACCGTTCTAGCATGCAATAGGTTAGCCGGTATGTGCTACGGAGATTGTGCGTATGTGTTTGCATTGTAGGAGCAGCATGTACGGCAGGAGAAATGAGTAGAGCGTACGTCTAGGTACGTGGTTACTTCAGATGTTGCATGCATGCAGACTAATTGGGCGGTGCCGCGTGGTGGACGACCGAACAGTTGGAACTGGCGAAGCGATTGGCACTTCATTCCTGACGCAAAATAACAAGAGGTATGGGCGTGATCATCAGCGACATCGGTGATGTGTGGTCGCTTCAGTATGCATGCAGGCTAATTGACCAATTGGAACTGGCCAGGAGTTTCGCGCTTGCCTCCATAAGCAAAACGACAAGAGATGTGGGTGGGGTCTTGCAGCGGAATCGATGATGTGACTGTGCAACTGTAACACTAGTAGAAAAGGGGGCAATGGTCCAGGCCGGGTCAGTCCATTAGTCCCGATTCAATCCAGAACCGGGACCCATGGGGGCATTGGACTCGGTTCGTGAGCCCCGGGGGCCGGCCGGGCCACGTGGGCCATTGGTCCCGGTTCGTCTGGACCTTTTGGTCCCGGTTGGTGGGACGAACCGGGACCAATGGGCCTCACTCCTAGCCCACCACCATTGGTCTCGGTTGGTGGCTTGAACCAGGACCAAAGGCTGCCCATTAGTCCCGGTTCATGCCACCAACCGGGACCAATGAGGTGCCTATATATACCCCTCGCGTAAGAGCAGAGCACTTCACTGCTCTGTTTTTCTGCCCGGCTGTTGGAGAGCTTTGTGGTGCTCTAGCTCACCTCCTATGCACACGAGGTGTTCGATGGAATGCATGAGCCACACTACTTAACTTTCTCCTCTCCAAGCTTGAACTCCAAACTCCATTTTCCTCAATATTTGTCTAGGTTTAGCGGTCTGTCACGTCCCGTCTCCGTCTTTACCGCCGTCGATCGCCCGCGCCGATCTCATCGCCGGCACCACCGTGGTGAGCCTCTTGTTCTTATCTTCTTTCTGAAAGGAAAAATATTCTTACTTGTATGTTTAGATAGATACTTGTATTATTTTCTTTCTTTTATTATTGCATCTTATATAGTGCGATGGTTTTGGTATCCGCCCCCGTCGGCCCTCGTCCTGTCTATGATTCGGATGTGGTATATATTATCTTTTCATAACTATTGGTTCATTTATTGTTTATGAAAATTATGCCGACCAACGTGACATAGATTTTATTTATCTAGGAGGTTGTTGAACCGGAAATTCCAACCGACCCTATTATCGAGAGCTTAAATTTAGTTGAAGAAGAAAACAATTTCTTGAAGGAAAAAATAAGAAAAATGGAGGAGGAGAAGATGATATTGGAGTTGCATGTTGCGGATGTCGTCGATGATCACAAGATCAAGATGGATGCAATGCGCTTGAAGATTAGAAAGATTAGAAAATATGCCATTCATACCGAGGCTTGGTATCATTATGTCGTTGGATCAGTTGTTACCTTGGTTGCGATTATGATCGCATTTGTTTTCGCATTGAAATGTTTTACATAGTTTCAATGTATGGTTTAATTAATTTAGATGCTCTGCAGAGCTTTATGTTGTTAGATGAGAACTATGTATGTACTTTGGTTTTAATGTGATGATGAACTTCTATTAATTTGGTCACTTAATTATCTATTCATGATGTTCTGTAATGATTTTTGACACACTTAATTATATATAATGCACGCAGATGAACCGGCAATGGATGTCCACTTTGATGCAGCCACCGAGAGGGGAAAGGACACATATTATGGTTACACAGTGGACATATGGAAACAAAATAAATAGTGGACACATATTATGCCGTCTTCTCGTTTCTGAACGACACCGATGGTCTGGAAGGACAGGGTGAAGAAGCAGGCTATGATTATGATGGCTCCGATGACCCAATGACGGTGCAAGAAGGAGACCGTGAGGATGGCTCCGGTGACCCAATGACGGTGCAAGAAGGAGAACGTGATGACGGCTCCGGTGACCGAACCGAGTCTGGCCAGGTATATATATTAGTTAAGCCTGTGTTGACTAGCTAATTGATGCATTCATTGTTTTGGTACATGTACACATATTAATTAACTCTCGTCTTTCTTCTTTTTTCTAGCCCTCCGGATCGAGCACAACTTCGGTAAGGAGACGAGGCCCGAAGAAAAAGTTGAGCTCGAATGAAAGGTTTGAGATCACAGCAATCGTGCGCGACGGCGAACCGATTGAACCCATCCGGACAAAGAACGCATTTGCTGCTCAGTGCGGGGTTCTTGTTAGGGACAGGATCCCGATCAGCATCCACCAATGGTATAAGCTATGAACGAAGACCCTGAGGTGTCTTATGTCAATGATATGCAGAAAGATGATCTTTGGGCTGAGCTGAAGGCAAATTTCACCCTACCGCCATAGGAGGATCCGGAGAAACCAGTTATAGAGCAATTAATCAAGTCTTTTGCTCTTAAGAAGATGGCAGGCCTATTCAGGAGGTGGAGGAAAGAGCTGACAAAGTTTGTCGACAATGAAGAGACACCAGAATTCATCGGCAAATATGAGAAGATCAGAGATCACGGGCCCGCATTTGTGGCCCACAAGACATCGGAAAAGAGTAAGAAGATGTCAGCGACAAACAAGCAAAATGCTGTGAAGAAGAAGTTTCACCACCGCACGGAGTCAGGTGGCTACCTCAAAGCCCGGCCTAAGTGGGCCAAGGCTGAGAATGATCTGCTTGATAAAGAGATCGAACCAGAGACAATGAACTGGCCAGACCGTTGCCGGACTTGGTTCTTCGGGGCTGGCGGAACCTTGGACCCTGTATCAGGGAAGTGTCATTGGACGGACGAGCAACTGAAAATACCAGTCAAGAGGCTTCGGCACTATATCAATGCAGCGCAGCAAGGGACGTTCGTTCCAGACATGGAGAACGACGAGCTCACAATGGCCCTCGGGAATCCTGAGCACCCTGGACGGACATGAGGCACGCCAGGCTCCATTCCGTGGAAGGTTAGTTTTCCGGACGCAGGGGGTTACAAAACCCAGGAAAGGAGGAAGAAAGTGGAGCATAACCAACTCTAGGCGCTGCACGCAAGGGTACAAGGGCTAGAGGAACGAGAAGCAGATCGCAGCAAACGACCTACCGAAGCTTCCCCCGAAGCTACCCCGCCATCTCAGTGGAGAAGCAGCGTGGCTTCCACCGAGCTGCTTCAGCCGGAGCATGTCTTGACGGCTCCTGCTAGCTACCCCATGGATTTTATCACAAAGTCTCAAAATTACCACCTTATGGCGCAATGGAAGAACTTAAAAGTCAAGGCAGCTGTCGGCCAAGTTCGACCTTCTGAACCCGGCGCAACTTTTCATTGCCGTCCGATTCCAGAAGGATATGCTAGGGTGACGGTGGACGAAATAACAGAGGGATTTGAGGACCTCCAGCTTGACCACCCTACCGGTGAAGGGGAGACTCGGCTGGGTTATGCTCTGAAGACTCCATGCCTATGGCAGAAGGAGTTCATCAAGCTTCCGAACTAGACGCCTCCTCCTCCTCCTTCGGCGAGTCAGGGCACTCCGCCTCCTCCACCGCCTCCTCCTCCGGCGAGTGACGAACAGGGCAGTCGGCCTCCTTCTCCGGTGTGTGGCTGCACTCCGCCTCATTCTCCGCCTGCGCCGGCGCACCCGAGCAGCCAGCAGCCTCCTCCTTCTCCGCCTGCGCCGGCGCGCCCGAGCAGCCAGCAGCCTCCTCCTTCTCCACCTCCTTCTCCGCCTGCGCCGGCACGCCCGAGCAGCCTGCGGCCTCCTCCTTCTCCGCCTCGCCAGCAAGGGCGGAAGAGACCCGCCGCCGCCCCGGCTTCTCTGGCGCGTCGTAGTCCTTCTCCTCCGCCTCGTAAGCAAGCATGAAAGAAGACAGCCGCAGCCGCTCCGTCTGCTCCGGCGTCTAGCAGTACAACCAGAGGCGGGAGGCAATACATATACGGTCCACCTCTCAAGCCTCTAGAGAAGTTACCGTATGAGATGACCGTGGAGGAAAACAAGAAGATCGTGCGGACCGAAGTGAAGGACTTCTTTGAATGGTGGAAAGCGCAGAGACATCCACCTCCGAAGGAGAAGATAGATCCGGTGAAAATAAAGCGTACTCTGGCTGCCCTGAGGAAACCACCAAAGTCTCCGCCGAAAGGCAACTATGAGCGCATCCTTGAAAAGTCATTTGTCCAAGCGAAGCGGTCTGGAAGTACTGTCACTGATCAAAGGTTAGCAGAACGACGAGATGGGAAAAAAATTGCCCAGCTTGGCGAACAAGCAAACCAATCGCTCCCCCCGCTCCAGGTGTCCGAAGATAGCGTCACTAATGATTCGGGCGGGATGGTGCCGGGTTATAACAATCGTGCAGATTACCTGCCCGACGATGTGCATTATGATTTCTTGGAGGCGGACGAACACAGATACATGTACGGGAAGCCTCTCGTCAAAGATGAAAGATCTCTAACAAGGATGATGTTCAGATTTCATAATTGGTACATGAAAACCTGCAGACAGTCTGAGGGGAGGAATATTTTGACGCTGAGAGTTAGAGAGGAGCATGACCTCGTTGGAATTGAACAGTTGAATGTTCCATTTGAGGAGTTCTTCGCGTTTTTCAATCTAAAGGCCCTCGATAAATTAATGGTCACTTGCTACTGCCTGTAAGTAGTACTACTTCTGTCATTAATTAGGTCTCTATATATAGGTCAGCTCTTTCATTGCATGTATTTTTAATTATCCTCACTATATTAATTATGCAGATTGAAGATCGCCGAATTGAAGAAAAGACAAGTCGGTGATATTGGGTTCATTAACACAAATCTCATAGATGTATTTATGGTTAAATCTCATGCCAAAGATACCGAGGCCAAGCTGCTACAATCGTTTCTATTAAATCAAAACAAAGCTATAATACTCTTCCCTTACGAAGTCAAGTGAGTGTTACTGTCTTGTGCATCCCTTATTAGTCGAGGTTGTAGTAATGTAATTGATGAGTTATGCATGCTTGCGCAGGTTCCACTATATTCTGCTAGAGATTAAGCTTGAGCAGGGACAAGTAACCGTCTTAGACTCGAGACGAAAAGATCCCACGGAGTATGTGGACTTGACTGAAATTCTAGAGAAGTAAGTTAAACCGATCATTATCGCACCATATCGGCAACTTTGTTCATTTCGTGATATCAAGTAATTGTTTTCTTTGTCTGGCAAGGTTTGGGAAAAATTCACCTCAAAAACTCCAGGACTATCGAAGAAGCTGCAATGCACATCGTCGTTACTTAGAATTCAAACACAGATTTCATATAATTATGAGCATGAGTGTAAAGTGGCTAACCTTGGCGGAAAGCACATAGAGGCTGCTCGAGCATCATCCTCGCAAGGCACAATTGATGCTTTGGTGGTCTTTGCCCTCTTCTTTGGTGATCCTCTACATGAGCAACAAAAAAGTAGTTAACATGTATGGCTGCTTACAAAAAAATGCAAGCAAAGCAAGTTACACAATTAAATTTATTACCTCACAGCTAAAATAGCAGCAATGTCATCTGGGTTACCCTTCTTGCATTTATGCCAATGATGCCCATAGTCCTTACAAATAGGGCATAAGTGTTGGCCGCTTTTTCTTTTCTTCTCACTGCAGCCTTTATACCTCTCAGTTTTATGCCTACCCACTGTGGATTTTAGTAGCGGTGGAAACATGAAGAATCCATGGTCAGATTTAGGCCATTGGTTCTTGTCAACCATGGCAGGAATTAGTTGGTCATAGGCTGCTCTAAATTTGTCAATGGAGTAATACAAGTCCACATAATTCTGTATGTGTGCATTGATAAGAGATGTGATAAATGCTAGACCATGCTTGCAAGGAAGGCCAGAAACTTGCCATTGTCTACAAGAACATGTCCTGTCAAGCAAGTTGACCACAAACCTAAAGCCGCTTCCTCCCAATGCTGTCACTTCAACGACTTCTTCTGAGCTTTCTACCACCTCCAAGTTTAATTCTCTAGTCTTTGCATTCAACTTCTTAATTATGTGGGGAAGAATCAACCCAACCAACTTCCTTGCTACTTTCCTCCTTAGGTTCCACATGATCATAATCATCTGCCTAACCTTATCAAAGAAGTCGTCCAAGTTCAAGGACTTGTGATGCTTAATCCAATTATTGAAGCACTCAGCCAAGTTGTTTGTAACATAATCCACCTTGGAAATTGTTGAGAACTGACTCCTAGACCACAACCTAGTGTGCCACCTCCTAAGATATGCAGTTGCCGTTGGCTTTGCTAGGTCCATTGCAGCCCAATTTTTTTCAAATATATATGGGTTCCATGAGTAAGCAGCAGCCCAAAGGTGGTCATCAAACACCTTTCCATGAAACTTCTTCTTGAAGTTGGACACCAAGTGAAACATGCATTCCCTATGTTTAGCCTCTGGGAAGACTTCTTTTACACCTGTCATCACTGGTTGCCCAGCGTCGGTGCATATGGTTAAACCCCTTGGGGATCCTATGGCTTGTCTAACCATTTGCATGAACCAGATCAAATTCTCATTAGTTTCAGAATGGAAAACACCCATACAAACTGGATACATCCAACTATGGCCATCAACGGCGGTAGCACTAGCCAGCTGCCCCTTGAACCTGCCTGTCAAGAAGGTGCTATCTACTGCCAAGTATGGCCTGCAGCCATTAAGGAACCCATCGATGCAAGGCTTCAAAGCAACGAAAATTCTTTTAAATCTGATTTTATCTTTTATTGTGTGATGATCAATGATCACTATGCTACCGGGGCAGCAACTTTCAATTTGCGCCTTGAAACTATACAGATTATCAAAGCTTGTATCCCAATCACCATATAGTTCCTTCAAGGCTAGCAACTTACCCATATAGACTCTCTTAGAGTTGATGTCGATTCCATGATGCTCTTTCAGCTTCTTTAGCAATGCCTTTGGTCCTAGAGTTGCATCCTCAATTAGCCAGTCCTTCACGTGCTCACATATCCACCGCTTGTTTGCATTCTTCAACTTCTTTTTTCTTTTTGTACTAGAGCAATCATGACCACAAGGGTTCTTTCTCACCTACAAAAGATGAACATAGAAAATTAGTACTAGAGTAAAGACCATGACCACAAATTAAGCACACATGAGTAAAGTTAGAAAATTACCATTACTGTGCACTCATCTTCCATTGTAGAAGCATATATCCTCCATGGACACTTATCTTCATCCCTTCTTGAACAATAAGCTCTGAACCTATGTGGTGCACTCTTTTCGGTGTCGAACTCAAATTCATGTTTGATTGCATGTTGAGAAAGCGCCAATTTAAACTCTGCCATATTGGGATATTTTCTTCCTTCGTTCATTGGAGGATCTAATTTATTATATTCAATGTGTGGTGCATGATCTGCCTCGTGATATTCCTCATCTTCCTCTACTTCAACCTCTGACATGCTCTCATCCTCGCTCCCATCCTTGCTCTCAACCTCGCTCTCAGCCTCGCTCTCATGATCAGGAACATAGTCTTTGTCCTTTTCTTTATTGGAACAAGGAACCATGATAAGAGGTACAGGTTCATCCTCTAAATAAATATTTTCCTCATCAACACCAACATGCTCATTCTCAGGTACTGGGTTGCGAAGATAATCATCATCATCTTGTTCTATGTTGTTAGGTTGGCTATGTGCATCACTATGCCACTCCGTTATAGGCTCATATGGTTCCGATGGATCACAATATGCAACAAACATGTGCACAACCTTTGTCTTAGAGTGTTTCTCAAACATCAACATCAATTCTTGGTCAGAAGTTACTTCAGGGTAGATTTTAAGAAAATCATCATAGTACGGAACATGTGCAACTTCCAAATAACGAGGCGAGTACTGCTCTACGATTGATTCAACCAAGTCCTTATAATTTGTTAAGTCGGAATCAATAACCTTATCAAAACATAAGCATTTGATATCCTTTCTAGCCTTTTTTGGGTTGCCAAGCAAACTAATTTTCAGCACATAAGTTGAATTTTGATCCATCTTGTAAAAACCAAATGAAACTCCTAAGTAATCTGTTGCATTTCGACAAATCTAGAAGAGAGGTGCAGCAAATATGTTGCATTTGGGATCCATCTCTAATTAATCTTCAAGGCCATCTCTAAGTAATCTGTCAAATTTAAAGAAGAGATCACTCACCCATCTAGAGAAGCCGATGTAGCCGCATCCTTCGGTGATACTTAGCCTTGCTGCGGTGCTGCGCCTTTACCACGCAAGGCTGAGACCACCGCACAGCCGGCCTCCCCACCATGGCCGCCCTCCGCCTCCCCACCATGGCCGCTTTGCCCGTCGTCAACAGGTTGGCCACCCCCCGCCTCCCCACCATGGCCGCCTCGCCCGTCCTCCTCGGGTTGGCCACCCCCCGCCTCCCCACCATGGCCGCCTCGCCC
>NC_041391.1:20186514-20191661 GCF_002162155.2 Triticum dicoccoides
GGCGGGGGGTGGCCAACCCGAGGAGGACGGGCGAGGCGGCCATGGTGGGGAGGCGGGGGGCGGCCAACCTGTTGACGACGGGCAAAGCGGCCATGGTGGGGAGGCGGAGGGCGGCCATGGTGGGGAGGCCCGCTGTGCGGTGGTCTCAGCCTTGCGTGGTAAAGGCGCAGCACCAGAGCAAGGCCAAGTATCACCGAAGGATGCGGCTACATCGGCTTCTCTAGATGGGTGAGTGATCTCTTCTTTAAATTTGACAGATTACTTAGAGATGGCCTTGAAGATTACTTAGAGATGGATCCCAAATGCAACATATTTGCTGCACCTCTCTTCTAGATTTGTCGAAATGCAACAGATTACTTAGGAGTTTCATTTGGTTTTTACAGGATGGATCAAAATTCGACTTATGTGCTGAAAATCAGTTTGCTTGGCAACCCAAAAAAGGCTAGAAAGGATATCAAATGCTTCTAAATTGATAAGGTTATTGATTCCGACTTAACAAATTATAAGGACTTGGTTGAATCAATCATAGAGCAGTACTCGCCTCGTTATTTGGAAATTGCACATGTTCAGTACTATGATGATTTCATTAAAATCTACCCTGAAGTAACATCTGACCAAGAATTGATGTTGATGTTTGAGATACACTCTAAGACAAAGGGTGTGCACATGTTTGTTGCATATTGTGATCCATCGGAACCATATGAGCCTATAACGGAGTGGCATAGTGATGCGCATAGCCAACCTAACAACATAGAACAAGATGATGATGATTATCTTCGCAACCCAGTACCTGAGAAGGAGCATGTTGGTGTTGATGAGGAAAATATTTATTTCGAGGATGAACCTGTACCACTTATCATGGTTCCTTGTTCCAATAAAGAAAAGGACAAAGACTATGTTCCTGATCATGAGAGCGAGGCTGAGAGCAAGGTTGAGAGCGAGGATGGGAGCGAGGATGAGAGCATGTCAGAGGTTGAAGTAGAGGAAGATGAGGAATATCACGAGGCAGATCATGCACCACACATTGAATATAATAAATTAGATCCTCCAATGAACGAAGGAAGAAAATATCCCAATATGGCAGAGTTTAAATTGGCGCTTTCTCAACATGCAATCAAACATGAATTTGAGTTCGACACCGAAAAGAGTGCACCACATAGGTTCAGAGCTTATTGTTCAAGAAGGGATGAAGATAAGTGTCCATGGAGGATATATGCTTCTACAATGGAAGATGAGTGCACAGTAATGGTAATTTTCTAACTTTACTCATGTGTGCTTAATTTGTGGTCATGGTCTTTACTCTAGTACTAATTTTCTATGTTCATCTTTTGTAGGTGAGAAAGAACCCTTGTGGTCATGATTGCTCTAGTACAAAAAGAAAAAAGAAGTTGAAGAATGCAAACAAGCGGTGGATATGTGAGCACGTGAAGGACTGGCTAATTGAGGATGCAACTCTAGGACCAAAGGCATTGCTAAAGAGGCTGAAAGAGCATCATGGAATCGACATCAACTCTAAGAGAGTCTATATGGGTAAGTTGCTAGCCTTGAAGGAACTATATGGTGATTGGGGTACAAGCTTTGATAATCTGTATAGTTTCAAGGCACAAATTGAAAGTTGCTGCCCCGGTAGCATAGTGATCATTGATCATCACACAATAAAAGATAAAATCAGATTTAAAAGAATTTTCGTTGCTTTGAAGCCTTGCATCGATGGGTTCCTTAATGGCTGCAGGCCATACTTGGCAGTAGATAGCACCTTCTTGACAGGCAGGTTCAAGGGGCAGCTGGCTAGTGCTACCGCCGTTGATGGCCATAGTTGGATGTATCCAGTTTGTATGGGTGTTTTTGATTCTGAAACTAATGAGAATTGGATCTGGTTCATGCAAATGGTTAAACAAGCCATAGGATCCCCGAGGGGTTTAACCATATGCACCGACGCTGGGCAACCAGTGATGACAAGTGTAAAAGAAGTGTTCCCAGAGGCTGAACATAGGGAATGTATGTTTCACTTGGTGTCCAACTTCAAGAAGAAGTTTCATGGAAAGGTGTTTGATGACCACCTTTGGGCTGCTGCTTACTCATGGAACCCATATATATTTGAAAAAAATTGGGCTGCAATGGACCTAGCAAAGCCAACGGCAACTGCATATCTTAGGAGGTGGCACACTAGGTTGTGGTCTAGGAGTCAGTTCTCAACAATTTCCAAGGTGGATTATGTTACAAACAACTTGGCTGAGTGCTTCAATAATTGGATTAAGCATCACAAGTCCTTGAACTTGGACGACTTCTTTGATAAGGTTAGGCAGATGATTATAATCATGTGGAACCGAAGGAGGAAAGTAGCAAGGAAGTTGGTTGGGTTGATTCTTCCCCACATAATTAAGAAGTTGAATGAAAAGACTAGAGAATTAAACTTGGAGGTGGTAGAAAGCTCAGAAGAAGTCGCTGAAGTGACAGCATTGGGAGGCAACGGCTTTAGGTTTGTGGTCAACTTGCTTGACAGGACATGTTCTTGTAGACAATGGCAAGTTTCTGGCCTTCCTTGCAAGCATGGTCTAGCATTTATCACATCTCTTATCAATGCACACATACAGAATTATATGGACTTGTATTACTCCATTGACAAATTTAGAGCAGCCTATGACCAACTAATTCCTGCCATGGTTGACAAGAACCAATGGCCTAAATCTGACCATGGATTCTTCATGTTTCCACCGCTACTAAAATCCACGGCGGGTAGGCATAAAACTGAGAGGTATAAAGGCTGCAGTGAGAAGAAAAGAAAAAGAGGCCAACACTTATGCCCTATTTGTAAGGACTATGGGCATCATTGGCATAAATGCAAGAAGGGTAACCCAGATGACATTGCTGCTATTTTAGCTGTGAGGTAATAAATTTAATTGTGTAACTTGCTTCGCTTGCATTTTTTTGTAAGCAGCCATACATGTTAACTACTTTTTTGTTGCTCATGTAGAGGACCACCAAAGAAGAGGGCAAAGACCACCAAAGCATCAATTGTGCCTTGCGAGGATGATGCTCCAGCAGCCTCTATGTGCTTTCCGCCAAGGTTAGCCACTTTATACTCATGCTCATAATTATATGAAATCTATGTTTGAATTCTAAGTAACTTATTACCATAGCCAAAGCTTGGAACCTACAACTACGAAAAAGAGAAAACATGATAACTCAATTACTGGAGCATGAAAAAGGTAAGAACTAGTTCTGAATTTTGTAGTAGATTAGATGAAAGCTTGGTTTTGTATTCTAATTGCATTTTTCTCACTATAGCCAAATGTTGGAGAAAACAACTAAGGAAAAAGGGAAAGGGAGTAAATCTGGATCCGGAGTAGCAAAAAGGTAACTTATGGTTGTTTCCGAAATTTATGTTATCTTATGCATTGTTCTATTGTTAACCTGGGCTACTATATGTGATGTATGATGTGTTGCCATGAATGTGTATGTGTAGATCAACAACTTAGCCCATTTGTGTGGCCAACAAGAAAGCATCTGTTGCTTTGAAATTACATGCCAAAAGAAAAAGCAAAGAGGTTGCTGATAAGTTGCCACACCTTCCCATGGTGCCACATGACAGCCCTGCAATGGGCACACAAAGCAAGAAAATGAATCCTTCCAGCCCTGCAATGAGCACACGAAGCAAAAGGAGACTTAGCTTGTGATTCTCATTGGATCCCTTTCTATATAATGATTCATTTTGGAAACTTTTGAGCTGTCTATGTAATCTATATGTGAACCTGGGCTTTTGTACGTGCTATATGTGACCTTCATGTGTTGTATTTGACATGATGTGAACCTGGACTATTATATGTGAACTCTATGTGAACCTGAATGTGTGTAGAGGACTAAATATGTGGACTGTTTGCGTATATGTGAACCTGGACCAAGTTTCTATGAACTTTTAGTTTGCATACATGTGAATCTGCTCCAAGTATATTATAATTTGTGCATATATGAACTGTACAGGGGATATATCATCAAAATACAAGGGAGGTTCTGTCCAATTATCCAATTAAAATTAAAGATGTGCTAAATAGCAGATTTGGTTTCATTTGGTAATGTATTCAAGACAAACAGATCACATCACCATTGCTTTTGACTTCCAGTTCACAATTTTGGTCACAAACTACACCAAGGGTAAAAAGGACTTTTGATGTCAGATTTAACGGTGTTAGTTGCCAAAACTGACGGAAATGTCATATAGGGAACAAACTGAAATTTGAGTGCCAGAGCAGGAAGAATTTTTTACTAGGACCAAAAAGGGAACCAAAATTTAAGAAAGGGCCAAATAAGTAATTCTCTCAAAAGGGAACCAAAATTTAAGAAAGGGCCAAATAAGGAATTCTCTCAATTTAGATACCCGAAAGTAAGTACTATAGTAGCATGTTCCACGCATCTCCTAGTGATTCAAGCGCTAGTTTCATCAATACCATTTAGCATGCTTGCTAATTATCAGTTTGATTGACCTATATTCCTTGTAAAGTGGTTGTGGCAGGAACAAGGGAATGATTACTGTGGATACTACATTTGCGAGTCCATCCGCCACACGACCTGTGAGCGGGGCTACTCTGACAAACAATATGAAGTGCGTAAATAATAATATTCACAATTTTATTTTATTATCATCATTTGTGATCAGTTTCATTTATTCATATATATGTATTGACCCCCTTCTTCAAATTAGATATTTCGGATGCGGGATGAACTACTACCACCAGATCGTATGCGAGCAATTCAAGAGGAATTGGCGGCATTATTTTTTGACCACGTGATCGCTAAAGACGGAGAATACCATGTGGACCCTTAGTTTGTTTGGAATTAGAAGATTATATTGTGAGAGATAATTATATTGTATATATGTAGCCAGTAGCGTCGAATAGATATACGAGAACTTGTTGTTCGACCAATCTCTCAGAGAAGGAGAGGTGGTCGATATCACTTCTCTCTGTATGCATATATGTTCATGACGATCTTCTGTTTCCTTCATTTGCTTACTAGCTAGCTAGAGTGTCTAGTCCTCTGTAGACGTATATATATAGTACGTAGCGTCGACCAAGCACGGAGATAAGAGAGGACAATTCTCTCTATTAATTAGCTAGCTAACACAAACACCTAAATTAATCACCCAAAAC
>NC_041391.1:20191888-20197111 GCF_002162155.2 Triticum dicoccoides
CAAAAACCAAAAACACCAGGCACTAAAATGCTGACGCGTGGAAGCCTTTTGGTCCCGATTTATGTCACCAACCGGGACAAAAGGCCCCCATGCCTGGGCTGCCCGCAGCGGCCACGTGGATGCCCATCTGTCCCGGTTCGTGTAAGAACCGGGACTAAAGGTGGGATGCATTAGTAACGACCTTTTAGTCCCGGTTCAAGAACCGGGACTAAAGGCCCTTACGAATGCCCTGTTTTCTACTAGTGTAATCGGTCGAAGCGGTGCGGTGCTGCGTCGCTCGGTTTTGTTTTCACCGTATAATTTATTCGTTGTCGCATGCAGTGTAAATATACATCGTTGCATGTAGTGCAACCGTGCGACCTGATCAATATACTCCGTTGCATGCAGTGTACGAGTGCAACACACTACTAGGAAAAGGGCTACAAATAAAATGGACACTAATGGCGCACCTTTCATGTGGTGCACCACTACTATATAGCAGTGGCGCACCATGTGCAGGTGCGCCATTAGTGTGGAAGACACTAATGGCACACCAGGCACACGGTGCGCCACTAGTAACAATTTTTTTTCCAAACATACTAATAGCGCATCATGGCACGGTGCGCCATTACTAGTGCTAACTAGTAATGGCGCACCGGCCACACAGTGCACCACTACTGTTGTTTTTTTATTCTTTTTTTGCAAAACTACTAATGGTGCACCGTAGCATAGTGTGCCATTACTAGTTTAAACTAGTAATGGCGCACTATGCCACGGTGCGCTATTAGAATATATATATATATATATATATATATATATATATATATATATATATATATATATATATATATATATATATATATTTGCAAAACTTCTAATGGCGCACCAGCAGCATGGCGCATTTGTAGGTGGTGCGCCATTAATAACCTGGGACCAACAAGATATTTTGGACAGCCCACCTACCCACTCACTTTCCCCACTTCATTCTCCACCTCCTCCTCCAAGCTTGTCTCGGCTGCGTCCTCCTCCTCACCTCATTTGCACCATAGATTTATCCAAATTAAGTGGTTAAATTACCTTTTTTTGATAGGTAAGTAAGGGGGGAAGCTATCTTTATGTTGCTCTCCCTCTCCAACAACGTGCACATGCACTTTTTGTGGCCTAGCCAGATTTATGTATGTTCGTGGTGTTGCATATGTTTGTGGTGTTGCATATATGTTTGTGTTTGCAGGTACCGGTATTTGAAATGCGATAGTTGCCAATATTTTGCCGGAATGTTGATTCATTTCCGTTTCAGCGAGAATTTTGGCACTATGCATTCTTTTTCGTCCTATTTTTAGGGAAAGTCATGCCAAATTTTTTCTTGGTCTAAAATATCGTTTTGCTCTACCCCGCAGGCGACCATGGTCCGCACGATGACCGAAGGCATCGTGAATAGGTTTTTGAGCTCTGCGAAGGCCGAGATGCTTCAAAAGAACGAGACAGAGATAAGATGTTCGCGTCGAAGATGCAAGCTGAAGAGCCTTATTGCGGACCCGGATTCCGGGCAGGTGCGGGACCACCTGCTCTTGCGTGGTTTCATGGATGGCTATCGGTGGCTAGTTGATGAAGATGACTATGAAGTCGTCCTTGGGGGCTGGTCAAGAAATGAGGAAGGGCAGAAAGACAACCACCGCGGCTCGGGCGGGCGAGAAGACGAAGAATCTCCAGGACATGATCACGATGGTGATGCTGTACACAGTCATCATGTAGAAGATGCCGGACATGACGATGAGGAAGATGTCGGAGCAGACGAAGGGCATGATCATGGAGATGAAGATGCCGACGGAGCAGACGACGATGGACCATTGATGGGCTGGGTGCAGGACCCTCATATTCAAGAGCTGCTTCTCAAGCAGACGGATAACGCAAGAGCTGCCGCCCGAGAGAAAGCCAAGCTGGATCAACTAGAGATAGACGCGGTTACTCCATTGTATGAAGGATGCAGGCCCGAGGATACCCGCGGGGAAGTAACGCTCATGGCTCTGGAGATGAAGGTAAAACACAAAATGACCGAGGCATGCTTCGACGAGAACATGTCATTCTGGCACGAACGTCTTCCCAAGGGGAACAAGTGCCCGACCAGTTTCGAGGAGGCGAAGAAAATCGTATGTCCTCTGGATTTACCGCACGTGAAATACCATGTGTGCATGAACAATTGCATCATTTATCGGGATGAGCACGCGGAGTCTACCATATGTCCGGTGTGCGGCGTCACTCGATACAAGAAGAGGAAGAAAGCTCCTCGAAAAGTGGTGTGGTACTTTCCGATCACTCCTCGTCTGCAGTGGTATTTCGCGGACCCTAAGGTAGCAAAGCTCCTGCGTTGGCAGGCCGATAGGGAGGAGAAGAAGCGAGAAGATGACGCAAATGATCCAGAGATAAATAAAAAAGACAAGACGCTGAGTCACCCAAAGGATGCGAGCCAGTGGCAAGCGTTGAACTTCGAACATCTAGAATTTGGGAAGAATCCAAGGAACATTGTGCTAGGTGCGAGCACCGATGGAGTCAATCCGTTTGGCAGCCAGATAAGCACACATAGCACCTGGCCTGTGTTTGTGTGGATGTACAACCTTCCCCCCTGGTTGTGCATGAAGAGGAAGTACATTCACATGAGTATGCTAATTGAAGGGCCGAAACAACCAGCGAACGACATCAATCTGTATCTGGGGCTGCTGAAAGAGGAGCTAGACACGTTGTGGAAAACGCCAGCCAATACGTGGGACGCCGCAGAGAAAGAATATTTCCCTATGAGAGCCGCACTTCTCAGGACGGTGCACGACTATCTCGGTTACGGATATCTCGCGGGGCAGGTGGTCCACGGATTTTCTGGATGCGTCAGGTGCATGGATGACACAACGTATCGCCAGCTAGATAGAGATCCCGGGTCTTCGAAAACCGTGTTCATGGGACATCGAAGGTGGCTTCGCGACGATGACCCGTGGAGGAAACGCAAGGATCTGTTGGATGGTGAAACCGAACCCCGAAGACGCCCGCGTACGAGGAGCGGCGAGGAAATAGACCAGCTGTTGAAAAATTGGAAAGATTGCCCACTGCCGGGAAAAAAGCAAAAGGCGCCAGAGCCGGGAAAGAAGCGAAAGGCGCCAGAGCCGCTGCTGAAGGTATGGAAAACGAGGTATGTTTTCTGGGACTTACCGTACTGGAAGATCCACCATGTGCCTCACAGCCTTGATGTCATGCATATCATGAAGAACGTGTGCGAGAGTCTGCTTGGTACCCTGCTCAACCTGCCAGAGAGGACCAAAGATGGGCCGAAAGCAAGGGCAGACTTGAAATCAATGGGCATCAGGGAGGAGCTTCACGCTAATGATGATGATGATGATAGGCGAAGCAGGACACGGAAAGTCATCGCAAAGGAAAAAAGGCCAAGAAGACCGGAAATGACTACCCTCCCGCATGCTTCACTCTGAGTCAGGAGGATATCGAGCAGTTTTTCACCTGCGTCGTAGGAGTAAAACTTCCTTACGGTTACGCGGGGAAGATAAGAAGATACCTAGACCCAGCGAAGCAGAAGTTCAGTGGGATGAAGTCTCACGACTTTCACGTGATGATGACGCAGATACTTCCAGTTGCAATCCGTGGGATCATGGACGCGCATGTCCGTGAAACGCTATTTGGCCTATGCAACTTTTTCGACGTCATCTCTCGGAAGTCGGTTGGCGTGAGGCAACTCAGAAGGCTACAGGAAGAGATCGTGGTGATACTATGCGAGCTTGAGATGTACTTCCCGCCCGCATTCTTCGACGTTATGGTACATCTGCCGGTCCATATCGTGGAGGATATCATCCAACTCGGGCCGACGTTCCTGCACAGCATGATGCCGTTCGAAAGGATGAATGGTGTCATCAAAGGATATGTTCGCAACATGTCACGTCCAGAGGGAAGCATAGTCAGGGGCTTTCTGACCGAAGAGTGCATCTCCTACTGCATGAATTATCTAGGCATCGAGGACCCCATTGGTCCGCCCGTCAACAGGCACCTCGGCAGGCTCGCTGGATGGGGTCACTGTGAGGGTCGCCGCGAAATGCATGTCGACTTCGAGGGTCGACTCGCCGACTTTGAAATAGCAAACCTAGTCGCGCTACAACACATAGACGTGGTCGATCCTTGGGTGGTAGAGCACAAAACCTTTATTGAGAAGACGTACAATGACCAAGGATAACAGAGGACGGACGGAGATATAATCAAAGAGCACAACTCATATTTCATGCGTTGGTTCAAGCAGAAGCTTCTGTCGTACCCTTTACATGAGGATTCTTCCGCGGAAGAACAACTCATATTCGCCTTGTCATAGGGCGCCGAGCACAACCTGATGACCTATGAGGTGTACGATATCAATGGCTACACATTCTACACCGAGGACAAGGACATGAAGAGCGATGGTTATCAGAACTTCGGGGTAACGATGGAATCCTACACCGGTAATGACAAGGACAGATACTACGGAAGGATCAAGGAGATCTGGGAGCTGAGCTACGTTGGAGAGAAGGTCCCGATGTTCCGTGTCAGATGGGCCAAGAGCGTCCTAAAGGAAGACCGGTATTTCACCACCATGGTTATACCCGAAGCCAAATCCAAGACCGGGGGCGCAAACGTCACCGCGAAAAATGAGCCATGGGTACTGGCTTCCCAAGTGGACCAATGCTTCTTCATTACCGACCCGTCAAAGCCCAGTCGTGTTGTCGTGAGGAGAGGAAAAAGGAAGATCATCGGAATGGATGGAGTAGCCAATGAGCAAGACTTCGACAAGTACGGCGACTCGAAGATCGAACATGACGATGACGATGAAGTAGCAGCATACACCACAGGAAGAAGCAGGACCACCCTACCTAAAGGACGTCCGTTCCACAGAAGAACTCCATTTGCAAAAAAGAAGGGCAAGAAGATTGTGAACAGATAGCTAACTAAGATTGATTGTATTTAAATTGTAGCCTTCATTTCTCGATTGTATTTCATGGGCACTTTAATTTTGAACTCATGAATATTTTTTAAATTTCATGGACACTCGATCTTGATCCCCCTCCATCTCGATCGCTATCCCACCTCGCCAGATCCGGTCCCCCTCGCCGCCGAGCACCCCCCGCACCCTCTCCCCCGCTCCACCGGCCGCCGCCACCGACCCCCCACACCCTCCCCCCCACTCCACCGCCGCCGACGACCCACCGCACCCTCCCCCGCTCCACC